>NW_008686614.1:28689-46977 GCF_000695815.1 Acanthisitta chloris | reverse complement strand
TTTCAGGCCAGCTCGATACTCTTCATCACATAAAGCAATTAAAACAGTAATTATCAGATGTCTATTTGCATCTGTTTATATTTGTCATTATTTGAAATCGGCTCCCATAATCTTGAAAATAAAATGTTTTCCTTCTCACCTAGTTTTTCCATTGAATCATTACCATATTTTCATTTGAAAAATACATATAATATTTAAATAGCATTAGTTTTCATTCTGCTAATATAGTTGCTATAAAGATGTAGAAGGAATTCAAACAGTAAATGTTTGCTTTCTAAAGATGACCTCTTCTGTCTCCCTCCCATGACCACAGAATGGATAACACTTGTCAATAGAAGCAGTAATTTCCACATAAAGATAGACACAAAGCATCAGACCCACACTGTTTTAGGAAACAGGATAACTAGGTAAAATGACTACCTATGGACATGTTGATAGTGTTCTAGTTGGGTAGGATATTAAAGTAACTGTCCATTATACTCTTAACAGCCATAATCTTATAGAGTGCTATTCACCAAATGGCTCTCTGCTCCTGTAATAGCACTGGGCAGGGTCCTATGGCTCAGCTCAATTAAAACTACTCTGACAGGGCAAAACCATTTTGGCAGACAGCACTATTGCTCTTTCATATAAAAGAGCCCTGGGAACACAATGAGCAATCTCTGCACCATAATGGATGAACTGGAGCTAATGTTCAGTGATGCAGTACAGATCTACTAAGCTAATGCAAGTTGACTGTGCTGTGACATACCATACACAGCTTTCTAGAAATGGTTACACATTTTAATACTATGCTGTCTAGGTGTCAATTTTGCTGCTTCAGTCCTGTAGTGCATGTGAAATAATCCGTACCAAGACAAAATGCCAGGTAAAGATTACATGTAAAATTGGTTTTGAAATAATAAAAAAATCCAACAGAAGATGGAACGATTACAGCTCTTGTTTTCTGGTTAGCCTATGAACTGATATTTTTAATCCTTTTCTGTATCCATATCTATATCTATATAATCTCTGCTTATCCCTTATAATTTCCTATTTTACATACATTTATTATATATAACATATATATGTATGGGTATACATAACAATATGTTTGTTTGTTTGCTTGTTTGTGATTCATGTGTGTCCTCCTCATAAACTAAACTGGATATTTCTAATATTCATTTTGTCATTTGAAGGCCAAAGTTGTAGTCAACCCACAAATGCTGTCAAAGGGCTTGTTGCATAGGAGTGGATTGAGCTAACAACACTAATTCCACAAAGATAGATATACATAATCATGCCTTTTTTATTTTTCCTAAGTAAAAATATAGGTCTGAATAAAACTGTTGTCATCAAAATTCAGTGGTTTCAGCTGTGACCCTTTAGGAACAAAGCTTGCGAACAGAATTCTAAAAGAGAAAAAGTCTTGAGACAGAACTCTGTTTTCTTTCTTGCAAAGTTCATATTTATTTTGTGTAAGCACATTTTTATACAAGTTTGACTATCACATTTTTTCTTTGATGTCGAGAAAAAGGCTGGAAAAGAACTCCTCCCAGCCTTGTATCTCTGAGTAGCAGGTATTTGTTTATTCAGTGCTGGACACAAGGAGGATCACTCCACCAAACTTGTGCATCCAGGGACAAAAACATCAGAGTTTATATACATTAAATGCTCATACATAATAATTATTTCCAGGAATGGGTGGTTATTATTATAATTAGTTCTCAGAAATCATTATCATATACTCCTCCTCCATCTCCTCCCTCCTGGCATCAGTCCCATGGTCCTGGTGGTCGTTTGGTGGTTGTGAAGATGAAGCTCCTCCTCTTCCTCAGTGCCCTTTGGACACCCTTATTGTGCAACCATTTACCCCTTTGGACAGTTTGACATGCCTTGCTGACCTTGCCTCTATCTTACACATTTTGTTTCTTCATTCCACACCCTACATGGTCTTAGTTTTCCTCCTACTGCCAAGGTTTGAGTCTGGTTAGTTCTACTGTCTTATAGATATGGTGCATCATTTCACCAACCAAGTCAAAACAATACCATTAGTGAAGCTTCTTGTACTATGCAATCCTTGCTATTTTGCTAATTAAGCTGAAATAGTGCTATTAGTAAAGTTATCCTTTATGCTTTCAGCTTTAACTGTTCAATTCCTGATTCTATGGGGTTAAGAAACTGCTTTAGATTTTTGTTACTATCTTGGCCTGAAAAATACCAGTCGAGAACTAAATTATCCTTGGGTGATTATAAAACATAAATTAAAATTATTGTTACATCCTAACACATCTTTACATTTTATGAAAGGAAGCCTGAAATGAATCAAGGAGCAAGTGTAATATCTTCCAAATACCAGTTATTATGATTCCATTATAATTTAATTTTTTTGTTTTGGATGAAATCCAAGTTTGTTTATGATTTGCCTAAATAAAAAAATGAGACATTTTGTTAGAAAATAGCTTCATAAATTAGCTTCACAATATCATTCAAACTAAACTACTCTGAAATTGACTTTTTTTGACATTTTAAGCAATTAAAAAACCCAGACCCTTCTTGTTTTAATTTTTCATGTTGTTTTCTTTGCTGAAGGGTTAGCTGCTATGGTTTTTTTTGTTCCAGCTTTTCCTTTTTCCATGTGAATCCAAGAGGAGTAGGATGCTTTCTTTACTAATACTCTTTAAAGAAAGAACGGGGACTAGCCTTCACCATGCATTGCAAGCAGTAAGACTCTTAGCTCAGTGCTGCTCTAGTAGTTCAACATGCTGCTGGCTGTGTCCCCTAGGATAGTAGAACTGTGGATGAACCAGAAAACCTTCACCATGCATTAGGAAAATAAAAGCACTTGTATGTCTTTATCAACATCAAATAAGGGTGCATTTGCCTTCACAGCCAAGATTTTAATGCCCCGAAGAGAGTGTTGTTCCTAAAAATAAATGTAACTTTATATCAACACAATTCAAGTTACTCAACTTGAATGTTTAGCCCAGGGCTTGCAGAGGATGAAAGTCTCATGTGACCACATTGCTCTGTGCTCTGGAAATAAAATTCAGGCATTGTTTTAGGTGTGTGCATTGTTGACCTTTCTCAAAATTCCAACTGATAATTTCCTGCTTCAAGATATAAAGTAGAAAATGCTTCGAGTTGTGGAATTTTTAAATCTTCCTACTGCTCTTTATTTAAAAGGCAATTAAATTTCATGTCAGCTCTATAAAATTATTCATGATTCTTTACAATTTTCATTAACAGAAAATCCCATAAACTGCGACACCCCTAGCAAAATTACTGCTAGAGAGGTGATGCACATGAAACCTATGCTTGATACAAATGGGGTGGTAAGTGTAAGATGAGGAAACCCTCCACAAAGGGAGGTGTTTCCAGAACATGCCATACGATGACACCTTCATGCTCCAGGGAGTTTTAGCAAGTACATTATTTAACTCAGCTTATTTTCTTCACCTCTGTGACAAGGAGTCTCAGCTGCAGAATGAATGTTGCCTCAAAATTTCGATGAGGTATTTGCTTTTGGCCATCACATTGTTTATACTAAAAGTCTAAATAAAGGACTTTGGAAAACTGCTACATTTTAGACTACAAAAATTAGACAACATGAATCCTACCTAAAGTGATTAACTGCTGTACTCCGAGCTAAGTGTTCTCAAAATATAAATTGTACCTCATTCATCATAAAGGTTTGGGTGTATCCTGATTCTCCCCTTGCTCTGAGACAGCCCAAAGCCTTATGGTACCAACGTGTCTAAGTTTGGTGTAGGCTGCATAATAATTTGATTATGTAATTTATCAATGGCTTACTAAGTTTCTAAATATATGTAATTAGACACATTTATAAAACACAGCCTCCTTAAAATTGTTGGGTTTGTGTCTTGCAATTTAAACCAAAATAGTACAACAGATAATGCATGGAACAAACAGATATCTGTGAAACAAGCATAAATTCATTGAAAAATTAACCAATTACAGCAGAATGTACCTTTCCCTGGGGAAAAAAAAAATCAACAAAACCCAACCCCAAACCTCTCCTCAACCAACCAAAAGAAAAAAAAAAAAAGAAGAAAGATAAACCTACTTGTCAGGTTTTGGTTTTGTTTCTTGCCAAATTTCATATTAACATTTCTCAATATTTTGTCATTAAACTTGCAAACAGTAGTGATGCCTATTAAAACTTGTAGCTAAGGGGTTTTTTTAACTCTTTTAAAAATGCATCAAAGTGTTGAAGAACAGATACTGAGCTGACATTAGTGGTAACAGTTGCATTAATATAGAGTTTACAGGGTCTACTACATTAAGGATGTTATCTAAATCCTGGAAAATTCTATATAATCTAGAAAGCTACACAATGCCAAAGTGAACATAAAATGGACCCTATAAGAAAATGTTATGAATGCTGGTTGTTCTTTCATTGTATTAGCAAAGTTACATGAATATGGACCTTATAAGAAAATGTTATGAACGTTGGTTGTTCTTTCATTGTATTAGCAAAGTTACATGAATAAACATATATTTCCTACTGTTTTTTTCCATATGTCATATACTATGCACAAGCAATATGTAATCAGCTGTATTCTTGCTGATACAACCTGAAGCCAGAATAGCTGAAGCTATGATTTCTTCTAATCTCAAACTTTTTATCATTAAGCTTGCTCAGCACTTGGGTGCAAGACCTCTAGGGAAAACTCATGACCTGCAGAGCATGCTATTAATGATTCCATGAGCAGTGATCTTCCCACTCAGAAAAGTGCTGGACCGACCAGTAATTATCCTATGGAGATACCCAGAGGGTTCTCTTTCAAAGAATATGAATGACTGTGGACCTCATTTTTTATGGATTATTAACCTTTATGCCTTTTTCAAATTCTGGGTAGTCATTTGTGATGCTTTTTCCTGTTCAATTTTTAAGGATTTCAGTGTATATAAACTTTCTCCTAAATCACAACACAACATACTTACTACATAATTACATCTCAGAGGGACTATATGTATGGAAGTAGCTTTGCTCCTTTGATTCCCACTCAAAGATACTAGGCTGTTCCAAAACATGCATGGAAATGGATTAAATGGATTTTGTGCATTGTATTTTGAACAGAAAAGATAAAAACTAATGATCAAACAGACAAGGATGCAAAATGTCAGAAAAACCTTCCCCATCAGTAACTCTTCTCACTTTTTTTTTATTAGATTCTATACAATATATTTATTATTTTCTGTCATTTTGTACTTTAAACTTCCTCCATAATCATTGGGGTTTGTTTCTATATTTAGAATATTTTTCTTTTTCAGTTACTTCTTTTATTTTTAGATTTTATATGTGTACTTGGTAATGTCTGCTTTATTCTTATGCCCTATTTGATTTTCTACCTTTTATTGATGCATTATATGATAATGATCTGATGCAAATTATTTATTCATGACTCAGTGTTCAAGGTCAGGTTGAAAGGGACCCTGAGCAACTTGGTCTAGTGGGTGACATCCCTGGATGGGGAGGGGAGGGTGTGTGGAACTAGATGATCTTTAGAATCCTGAAAAGGAACAACAGAAGTCAGAGGATCTGCAAAAACTCATGGAGTTTTATTAGTAAATTATACACTTGGCATGGAAATTGGTATTGCTTTGTCCTTTATCTTCTGGTGTAAACACATGGCAGTGTATTTTGAGTAAGGGGTAGGGGGAAAGAGAAGAGACAGAGATTAAAAGTGGGAGAGAATAGAGAGGAAGAAGGAAAGAAAGAAAGATCATTGGTCCTGACTCCAGTATCAATCTAGCCAATGTGGTGTCCAGGGTCTTGGGGGCACACACCTGGGCTTTGTGGGGGTACCTGTTATTAGTCAAGCTTTCCCCATCCTGGAGATAAGTTTCTCATTTTCAACGTAAACTAGTTATCATGTGCAGCCTGTTCTAGGTTTTCTGGGAATGGGTCAGAGGGCTTTGGTGTTCTTGATCCCCTCTACTGAGTCAGCCTTTGGTCAATAGTCCATTCACACTTCTTGACCTCATTGCTGCACTTGTGCTATACTCTGATGTGCTTTTCTCTATGATCCAGAACAGGGATGCTTGTCCAAAAAAAAGTGCTGCCCTACTTCTGGAAGGACCCCTTCTCCAGCCACATCCTCTTCTTTCTCACAGTGTATTCTTGCCAACAATTGTTGGTTGTTCCACATCTGGTTATCAGTGTTTGAGACTTATACATTAACACCCTTATCTTCTAGGCTTCTACAGGTCCCTTCCTACCCAAAAAATTCAATGATTCTCTGATTCCAGTTTTATGCAAAAACTATTTTCTCACATGTGTAGACAAAGCACCTTTTGTCAACAAGCAAAACATTTTTCACTCATAATAATTTTATGAGAATCAGGGTATCTTTTTCTTAGCTAGAATATGTATGTACATAATAGTGTATATGTATTCAACATTGATGTCTTTCTATAACTCCCAGAAGGTGCTTACATACTATTCACCTTGGGAGGAATACCATAATATTCAATTCCATGGTACTGGTGAAAAAGTCTGTGTGGGACTTGGTGACTATAGATAAAGATTATAAGGAGATATACATATGTATATATGTATTTTACATATATATATATATATGTAAAATATGTGTGTGCATAAAGACAGAAATAAATATGAGAAATACTTGTCTCAGAGATTTGTCTCTTTCTTTAACTGTCCTTTCACAGCCACTTGTCCACCCTGCAGACAGTACTCATCTAAATGTCCAATCTAATGGTCAGTTTAGTAACTGCTGCATAACCACACCTATTCCTATGTCTAAAAAATCTTTGTGCTACTACTTAAAGAGAAACAGCTCTTTTACAAAAAACACTAAAGAGAGCTGGTATTTCCATACAAGATAAAAAACAAGCAACAACAGAAAACATAAGCCTTTTTGAGCATTTGCAACTTACTTCATGATGTGTGGAAGTAAATGTTGCATTAACAAGTAAAGAACCTAAGAAATGAAAGCACATGAAACACCATTTACAAATTTGATGCCATTTATTTCGGATAGACTGTCAAAGCAAAATAATTTTTTTGGAGAAATGCCAAAGGTATACAAGCCACGGGAACAGAGAGACAGAAACAAAGATAAAATTAATTCAAGCATATATAAATTAAGACAGGTGTTGTTGTTTCTGAAGATATAATGCTCTTTCAGTGACACACCCTGTCAACTCATTCCTTCTTGTCATTCAGGGTAAAGTAAATCTGCTTCTTTTTTCTTCCATCATTCATGTCTTTTGACAGGTAGCATTGCAAACAAGTGTGTCAGTCAAGGAGGGTGGTATATGTGTCTTGTCACTTCACTGACACTCTAAATAATATGATGTTTACAAGTATGAAAGATAATTGTCAATATCAGTATTTGGATATGCACAGCATAAACTGAATATAGGTCAGGGATGAAGACAACTAGGAACAGCATAGAAAAGAATCACATTTGTTATCCACATTCCTAAGCAAGTTTCCTAAGTACTGTAGTTAGGGTAAATTAAAATCTTGTTGATTAATTGAGGTAATAAACCACTGGATTTGGGGGGTTGGTTGGTTTGTTTGCTTTCACCAGATATCAAGGAGAAAAAGGGAAGTTTCTGAAGTATTCTGGTAAAGATATCATCTTAAGTATAGGGATCAGAAGCTGGACAAATATACTTACACAATCACTACAGATAATTCTTTGTTAGGTATACACTGCTGAGAAATAACAAAGACACAACACATGTTAGACAGATGTTGACCCTATTTGATATAGTCATTATTATACATTTATATACATATAATGACTAGAATAAATATTTCTCTGCTTATGCCCTTATATTATTAGAAGCAGATTCAAGAACCCATAATTATTCAAGAAATACTTCATAACAAAACATGAAGAAATAGCTAGTATAAATAATTTTCATAGCATGCTGTTATGAAATAATGTTTATATGCAATCTTACCCAGATTTGATGATGCCTATAATGTTAGTTTTTATTACTGATGAAAGCCATGTAATTTGAAATTTAGTATTTATACACTAATAGCAATGTTGTTCATGGTTTTGGGTTTTGGTGGGGGGTTTTTTTTGTTTTATTTTTCATTCCATACCATTTCAGTTTATGGCAAACTGTCAGCACCTACAATAAACTGAGATGAATGTCATCTGGAGAAACCAAAAAATTGTAGGAATGAGAGTATAACTGTAGGAGAAACATGCACCGTGTGAAAAATATTGATACAAGAGACTAGCTAAATTAATGTAGAGAAAGAAATGCTACCTACAAAAATTGCTACTCTCCTAGTTTAATTATTTAGGAAGTTGGTTTTCCAGCATGTTGTCTCTATTGTTGGTTTAGTTCAGTGGTCCAACATTAAAGAAAGAAATAAAGAATTATATAAATATGCCTTCTGAAATCCCTTTTTATCTGTTCCATTCCTCAGGCAATATTCAGACTTACTGCATTTATTGCATTCATATTATATTGTAAAGTTTTTTTAAAATCTATCTATGCAAAATCTATATCTATACAAATCACTTTTCAGATGTTTTTATGTTATTTGAATGAAATCTGAACTCCTTACCCACACTGTAATAAAGTTCATGCTTTTTTTTGCTGTTTGTCATATATATAACATCTTATTTTTCAAATGTTTATAACAGTCACTGCCTTATCAGTATTTATTGTCTCAAAACCCTTTTCATTGCTATTGTTCCTTGACAATATTTTCATGCTTTCTGACAAAGCCTGGATACTAATGTAAATAGCAAACAATTTTTTAAGGCAAAGAGGAAGTCTGGGGCTACCAGTGAGATCCCAAATACATTATTCATATGCAAGATTTAAAATTGCAGAAACCAAACAGTTTGATCTTTCACAATATTTCCAGTTTCAATTACACCTTAAAACATTATTTCTTTCAAATATGGTGTTGAAATTATCTGCAGTTTTCCATAATATTAAGAAATTATTCTCTGTTTCATTAAATGAAATAATCTAAGTAGCTTGTGTTGTTGAAAATAATACTTGCATGTTAACTGCACTAAAAATCTGAAGAATTTGTTCTTTCCCTGAAAATTTTGGTTTATATGTCATTTAACCATTTTGAATCAATAACTGGAAGTAGAAAAATTCTCTGATCTCAGATTCTCTCTTATCATGGTGTAAATTGCCAGTGACTCTTAATTCAGCTGGAGTACTCCTTGAAGAAGAAACTATGTGTACCCAGAACCCCAAGTACTAGGAAATCATTTCAGATATATCAGAAGTATAAAATGCAAATTATATTGATTTCTTGCAAAAAAACCCAACCAGAAAACAAGCTAAAAACCAAAACCAAGAGAAAACCCCAACAGCCAAATCTCAACACCTTCCACAAGCCCTCTGCAGTCAAAGACCAGAAATGAATGTATTGCCTTATTTGAGAAGTTCTGAAATTCAACAATTCAGCAGTTGTCGATAGCCCTTTTTGTGATAAAGTGTGATCAACCAGGAAACCCTAGATTTTTTAGATTCTTTGCACACCTTCTACTTTGATGTCCACTTAGAAACAAATGCAAACTCTTTGTAACTTGATGACTAACTCTCAGAATCTGGAGTCAGAATTGTCAGTGTTAAATAGATGGTGGAAGTTCCCAGAAGGTTCAAGGATCTTCTGCAAGAGATAGATGTAGATTATTTTTGACATTTTATTAGTAAAGCAAATACCAAGTACACAGCCATGTGAACTCTTTGGATGTAGTTATAAATCTCAAGTTTGTTCACATATCTCTCCATTAAAGTGTCACTTTAAAATCATTCAACCAGGGCCCAATTGTGAAAATCTGTCCCAATTAGGATATATGGACTAAATTCACCAATATTCACTCTCTACTTCACAGAATCATGTAGGATATATGGACTAAATTCACCAATACTCACTCTCTACTTCACAAAATCATATATGGATTCAGTGAGAACATAACGAATCTGTTCTGAGAACTGCAGCAATTTTTAGTATTGTTCTAGTTACCTATACACTCTCCTGCATAATTCATCATGCTTTATTTATATCAGAAGGAATGTAATCTTGCTGGAGACTGTGTCCCTTATTAAGACTAAAATTGAAATTCTTTACCTTTGCATGTCTAAGTTTCTAGTATTACAATTATCTGCTCAAGGCTAAAATGAAATATTAATTTCAAATTAGTGTTTAAAAGAAATTCTATAAAATTTCAATGATGAGATCTACAAAGGTAAGGATAATTGTGTTCTTCAAAAGCAGTATTTAGTGAGAATTGCCTTTATCTAAGCAAACACTGCTCCTAAACATTTTTGAGGTTGTAATTGGTTCATAACACTTCTACTGCTCCTTCTTCCTCAAACTCTTCCCTAGCTCCAGCATTTCCTAATTCCAAAAGGATGCAGTCCTTCATGAACCTCTGCAACATGGGTCCTTTCCCTAGGGAAGAGTCCTTCAGGCTTGTAACACAGCCTGACACAATATCTTTAAAAGCTATAATCAATATTACTAGAGGTGGCAACCACTATCACCAGGATTTTTTCCTAAATAGAACCTTAAACATAGTTTATTTTTACTACTTATGCTTTCTTTCCATGAGAACAGAACGTCTTTCCCTTAATCAATTACTAGCAAATAAGCTGTTTTATGACACGCTGAAAGTGTGGTTGCTATTATTATAATTTCAATTTAATTGCATATACTAAGTACACAGTATATCTTATCTTCTTTGAAATCTCTCATAAATAGTAGTCTTTCTATTACCAGGTATTTTCTCATGCCATAATAGTTATGATCCCAAAGTCTTGAACAGGAGAAATTTTTGCTGGTGGGAAAAAATTGAAAGTTCATATAGAACAGCAGTTCCACTTGTCATTAGGAGACTTACAATCTTTTATCATCTGAAAGGAAAACTCTTGTCATTCCTGCAATTTAACTTAGAAAAATGCTCTGTGACTCACAAGAAATGTTACTGTAGCAAATTTTTTTCCGGTCATGTATCATTCTGCCTCTAAATCAAGATTGAAAATAAATACATCTGGCAGATAAATAAAGATTACATTGAAGAAACATAAAATAGTTATCATGTAAACATGTAAAAATCTGTGTTTGAACAAACACCCAAAACCAGGGGAATGCAGTACTGACAGCTGAAGGCATGCACAAACAGAATTTAATCATCAAATATAACAACCAAAACTATGAATATCAAGAGAATTGTTTTGATGGAGTTGTCTTGTATATGTTTCGAGTTGCAATTGGTGCTACAAAGATTTCTTAAAAATGATGATTGAAGCATTAATATTTTTAAATAAAGCTTGGAACTACTGGCATCAGGATTCATAAGTTAACAGATCCTAGAAAAGCATAAAAATACAAAATTTTGAAAATAGAATAGAATAGATGAAAGTGTCTGTTCATTTTGCCACCTAGTCGTCTGCTTATTTCGTCATCTTGTATCCTTAAATTAACTTTTGTGTATATGACATATGGTCTGAAATTGAGAAAGCTCTTTTGCACACTCAGCAGCCAAGAATTTTACATTCAGACTCTCCTAGGGTTAGACAGACAGTACTGATTACTGCTTTTTCCCAACAGACATTGAGATTGTGATTCCACTGACATGGGCAAGCAGGGAGAGGCTCTAGAAAGAAGTAAATAGGAGCAAGGAGAATATAGTTGTGGAGGGCACAAAACCCTGGAACTATTATCTTTGTTTTCAAGAGCTTGTAAAATGCTTCATTGAAATGCATTTCTTCTGACAAAAGAGAGAAATTTGTAATATTTCATGCATTTTCACTGTCCTTTTTTTTGTCTGTCCTTGTAATAGTCCATCTTGGCCCTGCTTCTTGCATAGGAGAAAAAATGCAATCTCACCTTCTCTAGGGCCAAGGCTTTAACATACATACATTCAAATCAAGTAGAAAAATCAGGCAGTAATGAATTAAATGAGCAATGAAAAAAAAGGAGACAAACAGAGCCCAAAAAGCTTAAAGGTTCCTCTTATACATGCATTTAAATTTCTAAGATAGTTTCTTAGCTAGAATATCGGGTCAGAGCCCTGAACAGATTCTTTTTATCTTTTTTTTTTCCTTTTTCCCTTTTGATTCAATATGCCATAACAATACTGGAGAGGAACACATGTTGCAATAAAGGCTAAGCACAAAGAAATAGATCTATTCAGAAGTGAATAATACAGCTACAATTGATCTTAACATCTTTATTCTGCAAAAATTAGACTGCTTCAGTGCTTAATGGTGGTTACTGAAAAGTTAGCAACTATATTGGTTTGAGGGTTTTTTGGAACTATATGGAAATTTAATGTAAAGTACTGATTTCTTATGACCACCCTTTTATTTCAGCCAGTCATTTGGTGTCTGTCTCAACAGCTTAATTGGGAACTCTGTGCTGCTGTTAACCTGTGCATCTTTCTGCTTCCCACATTGTGTTGCACTGTTTCCCTTCTGTCCACACAGATACTGTTCTCACAGTGTCATTTAATAGGTTGAACAACAGTTAGGGAGATGAAGAAGTTCACTTGGCTGAGAATGTTATTTCTAATTTCTTTTTGGTGTGCTAGTTTTCTTTTCCCTCTATTTCTCAGTCAAGGACAGCATATGGTTGCATGAGTGCTAGTGTGACTACAGGATCAGTAGGTGAAATATTCTTTCACTAGACATAGATAATTTACATTAAATTTGGAATATTATCCTTTGTTCCCAAGGGTAGTATGATACTTCACAACAACAAGAGTAAGTCAATTACAGCCAAATATAAAGGATAGATTTCCTTGTACCCATGTAATCTGCATTTAGTGACATGTGTATCTGCTGGAAAACAAGAGTTGAAAGCCTTTTACTTGGCAATGTACTCAATTGGTACTGCTGACTTGACAGTGAGCTGTTAATTTGGTCAAGCAAGCAGATCCTTCAGTCTTAAATGTTACCTTAATCCCAATCCTCCCTGTGTCTGCACCTCCATAATGAAATTACTTAAGACAATTGCTGCTTGCAAAGAGATCAATCTTGATAACACAAATCTTGTCATAGAGCAGAAGGAGGACATCATGAAATTTGGGGATTTTTTCCCCTCAGCTTCAATCACATAATTCTGTAAGGTAACATTACTTGCTTAAAGCAGAGAAACATAGGACCTAATTGGTATTCTATTTATATTTTCAGATGCAACTAGACTTGTTTTCCTAAACAGCAAGGACAGAAGTTTTGAACAAATTTTTGATAACATTTGCTACCACTATCTGCCTTTTACTATAAGGACTGAAGAGAGATACAAAAATAAATAAATGTGCTAGAGTCAATATAGCCACGTATTTCCATTCACAGTGAAAATGAATTAAGGACTTCCCACTCATCCCAAACTCATTCTTTCCCTGTGTCCTTCACTTCTTGATTCAATAAGAGGTGTGAAAATGACAAAAATGGCTAAAGCCATTCCCCACAAACTGTAATACCTGTCAGATTTCATACTGAAGTGGTTTCAGTCCAGTAGAATCTGATGACTGTCTATCCCTCCCAGATCAAACCCTTTAGATAGCAAAGTATAGTATACATGTAACTGTATGTCAGAATTGTCACAAGACATCAGGGAAAGTCATCCAACTCAACTTCAGTCTGAATGCAGATATATTAGCAAATCTAGTCACCTTGATTGTCTGTGGAGAGCTATAGATACTTCAAGGATTTGCTTCATCTAGACAAATTTAAGGATTTGTTTTAAGGTGAAATTAATGACATTGCTTCTGCTTACTGACTGTGAAGGGAATCAAGAATGATGGGAGCAGATGTACACGTCAACATGGATCTGGTTGAATTCTACCACTAGGTATCCAAATCAGGCCACCTGCTCCTGTTAGGAATCTCTTCACCCCAGGGACCTTGGTGAGACAATATTTAGATACTGGTAGGGTTCATGTCCATCTTGACATTGGGTTGTACATTAGACAAAGTAGGCAGTATTGCTTTCTGAGGCATAAAATTTGGAAGAATTCTAAACTGCTCTTAAGATAGTACAATTTATGTAGGAACTATCTTGGGGAGTTACAAAGAATTTAAAAGCTATCTTATAAAAATAAAATTTTTCACTTTTTTCCTGTCTAATAATGTTCATGCAAAGCTATGCATTCTCACTGAAACTTTTAGGGGTGTTTGGAAGAACTTTTAGAACCAATTCAAAGCAATAGTTAGAGTTCTAAAGCTAATTATTGCTTTTAACAAGCCTAACAGCTGTCAGAGAAGATCAGACATCTGTCTTTCAACACAATCTTGTGAACACAAAATTATGTTCTCTCTTCAGTTCTCTCCATGTGGTAATTGTTGAGCTATTTTTGATACATAAATAAATATATGTAAGTCCTACAGCTACTCATACATAAGTAATAAAAATTATTGACTGAAAAATTTCTATTCAATACCTATGAAGAACCAATGATATAACTCATAGACAATAACGGTATCTAATTTTTTTCCACATATGTTATATCATTTACACATATACATTTCAAAAAATAATGAAACTAGAAAGGTAAATTAGACTACCACCTTAGAACATCTTAGTGCATGTTGAAGATAGATGCAACTACTAGAAGAGACCAAAATATATTCACAGATGTAATCTCCTTCTATTTCATATATCTGTATTATTGACCAAAATATATTCACAGATGTAATCTTCTATTTCATATATCTATATTATCCAGCTATTTCTTCTGGCAAACTGAGTTACAGTGACTGATTCAAGGGCAAACTGAATCTGCAACACAGGGCACATACCAAAGATCTGCTGGTTGATAGAAATACATAACTGTGTGTGTGTAATGTTAGATGTCAGATTCATCTCTTTACAGATGACAACATGAAAGCACACAAAAATGCTATGACATTCTCACTGCTGCTTTACTTAGAAGTTCTGGCAAACTGAGTTACAGTGACTGATTCAAGGGCAAACTGAATCTGCAACACAGGGCACATACCAAAGATCTGCTGGTTGATAGAAATACATAACTGTGTGTGTGTAATGTTAGATGTCAGATTCATCTCTTTACAGATGACAACATGAAAGCACACAAAAATGCTATGACATTCTCACTGCTGCTTTACTTAGAAGACAACAGAGCACACAAAAATGCTATGACATTCTCACTACTGCTTTACTAAGAAAACAACAGAGAAAGCATTTGTATTCACATACAATTGGAAAGGTGACTTCAAATTAGAGCTTAATATAAAGGCTGACATTTCTGGAATTTCACTGGAAGAGTTACTGACGTTGTTTAAAAATTGTAGATAAAATTGTTGATAACACAAATGCTTCTGAAAATATAGTCATAGAAATATCATATTGTCCAGAGGGCAATTATAAATAGAATTAATTTAGGAATTTAAGAAGGAGATTATATTAAGGTTTTATTAGCACATTAACAAGAGACATAAGTTGAGCTCAAGTCAAAACTTGGAGTTTAACCTTTATTTCTGTTGACTTTTAAATTCCTAAAGCCTGAGATCTGAACCCTCTCTTTCCTAGCCTGATGTTTCCAAACACAGAGACACACAAATAAGTAGGGAAGATCCTGTTTCTTTTTAACTCTTTGTGCAATTTATGTCCACCAACATAATACTCTATTTCACAATCCCTTGTTAGGTCGTTTCTTTCACTAATTCTGATGTAGCTGACTTGGAACAACACAGTTCTCAGATCCTATAGTACTGGTTAACCTGTTTGTGAGCTCCAAATTCACTGTTCAAGCACTAAAAATAACCCCCTGAAGAGTGTTAAATGATGTGTTATTAGAAAGCTGAAAGTTAGCGATAATTTGCTTATCTATGGCAATGCACAGCCAATTAATAATTTCTCAGAAAAGCTAGTGAAAAGCTTTTTTAGATGTCCATTCTGTCCTGCTGCTACTCAGCCCCTTCATCTTAGCAGCTTGATAATGGCTGGCTCTTTGAACCCAGAAGATCACTGGCACAGCACCAGATGAAAGGCTGGAAGTGCAGTCCAAGCCATTTTCTTTGTAACATACACTGAGTATTTGCTTCCAGCTTATGAAATGGCTTTTCCACGTATTTTCTTTTGTTTTTTCAAACAGAAATCTGATCTACAAATGTGAGTAAAGAGTGTGTTTTGGCTCAGCTAGCCATCTTAAAGTTAAATGGCTGCTCAGAGCTAGAAATGTAGCCTCCTTATATAGTTGCTCAAGAGAAAGAGGCAACTCAGTGAGGGTAATCCATCCCATCTTGGTTGTGTGCCTGAGATAAAGGCATGAATTGCCTGTGGCAATATCTGTTTCTCTATTGACTAAAAGAAGAGAGAGAAGAAGCCTAGACAAATGGGTTTGACTAGATGCCCATTTTTCAGGCAGCTAGAGTTAGGTGTGATGCATTTCACCCAGGAGTGCCCATCTCTCCAATATCAATAGGCCAGTGTTCCTCTCTCAATTGATATGCAGAAATGAAAATATCCCTTTAATCATGCAGAAATGCAAAAAATTCCAGCTTCACACCACAGTACTATCTATATGGGCATTTAGCAGTTTGTCAGAAAGTAATTCTCAGCCTCCAAGGCCCTTAAAACATCTCCTACAAATCCTTTGCCCAGAACTATGTGCTTGGCTTTCTACACCTCTTCAAACAAATGTAACACAGAAGGAATTTCATATCCTCTCCTTCTGTCTCTTCAGCTCATGACTGAACTTCATTAATGACCAACTAAAAAATTATTTATCTCTTAGATAAAAAATTTACTGAGCAGGCTACGTACAGATTTTTAATTACAAGATGGAAAAAAGGGACTGGAAAAAGAACAGAACATAGGAACAGCATGGGATACAGGACAAATGCTCATCAGTGAGAAGCAAATAACTTTTAAGTATTATTCAAGGTCTCTTGCACATTAAAATTAAAGCAAATATAACTTGTCTTTTTGTGTGTGTGTGAAATATGCTGCCAAAAATATCTATAGGTAAAAAGGGTGTGAGTACTGTCAAAAAAATGTAGGACTGCTTGTATTCAAATTTATTTCAGGCTTCCCACTAACCCATCAGCCCACAGCTTGGTATATTTTGACTAAAATAAAATATATTTCTTTTTTTCAGCCCATCCAAGTTCAAGGAGTCTCAGGCTGGCACTTTTCATCATATGGTTTATTTTTAGATAGTCCTGTGGGGAGCAGGGAGGTTGAACTTGATGCTACTGTTTTCCAACTTATGATATTCTCTGATTTCATTTCTCAGAGAAATGAGATCCTTCCACTTTCCAGTGGAATAACAAGACTTGTTCCACAATTAGTCTGTGCAAGGTCTTCTTTCAATAAGGCACTCTAGAAATTAGAAAGTGACTCTGCACACATGCAGAAGAAAGGCAAAGAGTAGGAATCTTCCTGGTGTTCTGTGTTTCTCAGACAATAGACTACTTGTGTGATACAATAACAAAGGACTTCTTTGTAAAGCTTTTAAAGATATTGTCTGAGGCTGCCTTAGAGATAAATTATGAAGTTTATGTAGTATTAAACCAGCTGGTGAATATGCTTTGTAAAACCATGTGTTTTTAGACATATGTCTAAAGATGTGCTTTGCAACCTTAGGGTAGCTGTGAAGTATTTGACAATGTGGAGATGCTTATGGAGGTGGTTAATATTCTCATAGTGGAGGGAAAAAACTAATATTATTAAGTCCTTTAAATAAAATAGTATAGGAAAAGAAAGAGAAATAGTGTTTGTCTAAAGTTTAGGGTTTTAATGAAGCACAGAAGTCTACAACATTTCCATATGTATTGTTCTGACTACAGCTCAGTATATAATCTCTCTTATGTTATTTGCCAGTGCAATCAAAAAGTAGAAATATAGCATGGAAGGAATGGTAATTTTTCAATGCCTAGATATTACCTTACATGGTATGAGCTTAGAACATTACCTCAGCAGATATAAATTATGCTTAAATTGATGCCCACTGAAATCATCAAACTGTCTTGTAGAAGGTGGCTGCAAGAGGTCAAATGGTCCCACTCATACATCTAATGCATGTGGCACAAACACTGCAAATTAGGCAAGATGCATTTTTCTGACATTGCTTCAATGACTGCAGGATGCTGTACAGAAAACAACCATAAACTACTTCTCATGTACCATCTGAAATGTGTTGCATATATTGGCAGCAATTTTGAGAGTAAAACATGCTTTACATCTGTACATTCTGCTAAAGACAAGGGAATATGCAATATCTAGTACCTGTTCCTAAGGCTTGGGAGACCTCTGTTGGATATCCCTATCTTCTACAGCAAAAGATAACAAAGTCC
>NW_008686614.1:13814-28657 GCF_000695815.1 Acanthisitta chloris | reverse complement strand
AACCTTGTTTTCTCTCAGATATCTGAGGAAATCCACTGAAGGAAATCTAGATGTGCAGTTTGTGGTGCAGAAACAAGACTGCATATAGGAGCTGAGGCACAGGGCAGTAAAGACAGTAGAATCAGGACTACAAGGTCTGTCTGTATTGGGTGAACAGGGTGAATTCCTTTGATCAAATAGCATCATTTTTTCTTTGTTCGTTTTGGGGTTTTTTGTTTGGTTTTTTTTGTCTGTTTGTGGGGTTTTTTGTTGTTTTTTTTGTGGTTGTGGGTTTTTGTTTGTTTGTTTGTTTGTTTTTGTGGTTGTTGTTGAATGTTCTGGTAATAATGAAAAAATCCCAAATGGTTGTTCTTCCACAAATGAAAACAGACCAAGACTCCAAACATTCCCATTCTTATTTATTCAGCTAGCATGACATGAAAGGACACCTCACTAAATCCAAAAGATCTTTGTTAGTGAGGATAAATGACTCATTTTGTACAAGTTACTTTTTATTCTCTGACATGGTATAGGGAAGTTGTATAATTGCAAATATTTTGCAGATCATGGAAGAGCCTCTGGGGTATCTCAAGGCCATCCCTGTGCCAGAAAAAGGGCCACTATTGGGATCAAACAAGACCAGTCAGGTCCTGGTCCAGTTGATGTCACAGCCTCTCAGGACAACATGCTGCACTGCTAACTGTCCTCAAAAAAAGAGGAAATAAAGGTCTTCTTTTTCCTCCCATAATATCCTACTAAATAAAGATAATAATCAGAGAAAACTTTAAAACTGAAGGTCTTTTAAGTAGTTATTTGGCCATTAACTGTTTCATTTAAACTTACTGGTGATAAACCTGGGTCAAGAACAGAAATATTACTAGGATCTAAAGTGTTGGAGTTGAAGGTACAGAAGAAAATAAAAATCTGAAATGAAGGAAACAAAAAGCAATCTGTCTTCTACACATATCATCTGTTGCTACAACACTTGACTATAATTTTGTCCTTCTGGCTTGAAACAAAGGCACAAAGGACATGTTAATATTTCCAGCTTCTGTTAGAAGGGGATATCTGACAGGGGTCCCTGTCCTGTCTCTTTAAAGTCTTACTCAGAATAATTATTAAAGGGGAATAAATAAGAAAATGCTGCTACCATGAGTTTGAGTTTAAACACAGACTTTTAAAACCTAATGGAGTGTTGAAACTTCTCAGAATATTATTTGAAGATGTATATCCAACTGCCATTAGTTCCAGTCTTTAAAATGTCTTTATTTACAAATATGTATGTGTTTATAATAAATCTAAGCAGTTATTTAACTTATGCAAATATAGATTAATTTCTCAACAATCAAATGCTTATTCATATGCAGATTGGTTACCATCTTTTGTGTTTATCTATAAACATTGAGTTGAGCTATTAATTTATCTTGATTAGTATAATTTCCCTTACAGTATTAGTTAGAAACAAATATATTAGTGTTATTTGTTCATTGTCATGCTATGTGTGTGCCATTGTAGTGATAGCAAAAATGTACTTTATCAGCCTCTGTCTTCAGACTGTTTAATTACATTACATGCATATTATTTAATAAATCTAACTTATTCTGGAATTCAAGGTTTTGATTCCTTATTTTTAAAAATTTTTTGGTCGTCTTTTTTTGATTCACACTGAAGCTCAAATACAGAAAAGGACTTGTTTGGGGTTTTTTTTACATTTAAGCATTAGGTAGCTTTACTTAATGCTGCAATGTAATTAAAATCTACTCTGAACCAAATATTACTTGCTTTTTTTCTTTACAAAATCACAAAGACGTCCTTACTATATCTATTCGATTTAAAACTAGAAGAAATATAATACCATACTGAAATATTTGATGAAATTTACTGAAACATGATATCAAAGTGAAACAGGCAGTGCCATTATAAAGATTTCTTCATATGAGGTTTGTTTTTTCAAAATAAATTATAATTAATCTCTCAAATATGTGTATATATATAGTGTGTGCATTATATTTATACATGTACACCATGATATAAGTTAGTATGTCTGCTACTAAGAAAGACAAAATATCTGTTTATTCTATACTTCTCTGACAGTGACCTCTGATGAATATTTCAAAGAATACAAGAGTCAGAAAATGTACAGTGAAACTTCTCCCATTATATCCTCCTAATTTCCACAAACTTGTAGTTTAGGGACTTCCCCAGAGGTATTTTGTAATAACCCCTGGAGTTTTCATCAACACATTGTCTAATTGTTTCCTGCAGTTCCCCACAAAGCTGCCATTAGAAACCTAATAATGTGCTGAATTATACAATTTAATGATGTACAGTGTGAAAAGCTGATTCCTATTCTTTGGTTTAGAACTTCTCCCTTGCAATTCTGTATGATTCTACTAACCTTCAGTATTATACTGGATTTATGTAGCTATATATCTGTATTCTTTCTCATTCTTCTTTTCTGCATAGTTTTTACTATTGAAGTGGTTTAATTTCATACTAAGTAATTTCATCCATAAATTCTTAATAATTGGAAAATTTACCCCCTTTAATTAATTTAGAACTTTTAAAGGTATAAAATGCAGAGATGACAAGTTCTTTTTCAATTTCTAAGGCTATTCTCAAAACTTTTCAGCTGACACTTCAGTCTGAGACACTTGCTCTGATTTTTCTTCCATAAAGAGTGGCACCACTGTGGAGAACTTCCTTAACACCTGAATACTAGAGCAAAGATTTGGTTTAGCAGGATGGCTACAGCTTTACCTTCCTGGAAGGCACATTTAGCATTGGTCCAGCAGGTGTGTTTTGTCATATTTCCTGGTTTTGTTGTGTTTTATTACTGGTTTAATTACTTCTAATAAGCTGGTGTTCTAATTTTTTTGGCCCATCTTTTTGTGACTATCCATTACCTTGTCAGAGTTTCTTAATTTATACCTTGTCAGGAATATCTTCTGATAATAATACACATTAAATATGGTCATTTAACAGAACATCCTTAAACAGCTTTGTACTACCTGAAAGTATTATGCCCTTTTGAATGTTTCTTTTATCTTTCCTCTAAAATAAATGAAAAAAACAAACAAACAAACATACAAAAACCAAACCCAAAAATGAATTGCTTGGTGCTCTTTTGTATTATAAGCATTTTGAAATTTCTGACTCTGAATAGATTTTCTTTATTAGTACAGGGTACAACAGTCACTTTTCAACCATGTCCCACACACTCATCAGAAATAAAAATGTTGTTTTTCTTCTGGGATTTTTTTTTTGTCATTGCTTTAGAAGGCACCCTGACTAATCTACTTCTTCATTATGTTGTTCTAGGGTACCAATAGAATCTGCAATGGCTCTTAGATTGTCACAGTGCCTTTTACACCTTGGATGAACAAGAACACAATGTTCATTCCACATATTTTCAAAGTTTTTAATGTTTGGCACAATCCATATTGCAGTATAGTTTAACCCCATCCAGCAACTAAGCACCACACAGCCACCTGCTCACTTCCCTCTCTGGTGGGATGGGGGAGACAGTCAGAAGAGTAAAATTGAGAAAATTTTTGGATTGCGATAAAGATAGTTTAATAGGTAAAGCAAAAGTTGCATGCACCAGTAAAGCAAAACAAGGATTTCATTCATCACTTCCCATGGGCAGGCAGGTGTTCAGTCACCTCTAGGAAAGTCTGGCTTCAACATGCTCAATAGTGACTTGGGAAGAAACCACCATCACTCCAAACAACCTCTCCCTTCTTCCTTCCCCCAGCTTTATATGCTAAACATGATTCATGGTGTGGGATATCCCTTTGGTCAGTTGGGGTCAGCTGTCCTGGCTATGTCCCCTCCCAACTCCCTGTGCACCCCCAGTCTGCTAGCTGGTGGGATGGGGTGAGAGGTGGAAGAGACCTTGACACTGTGTAAGCACTGCCCAGCAGTAGCTAACTGTTCCTTGGACAAATCCAAATTACAGCCCCACACTAAGTACTCTGAAGAAGATCTTATTGTTTCTGACCAGAATTTTATCTTTTCAGAAGTCTTTTTTTGTGCCTTGAGAACTCACAGTGTCTATATCTTCATCCTCACTAAATGATTCCTTCAAACTTGGTTGCCCTTCTGCATTAGTTTGCTTCTCCTCTAGTATTCTTTCCAAACACTTCACCAAAAAATTCATAAGGAGATTCTACCTCCCTGATAACAAGACAGACATTTTGTCAGGCTTCCACTGGTCTTCAGAGGACACTGCAAATGTTACTAATCTGTCATTAATTGTCATATAATAATGTAGTATAACCATATGAGTTATGAGGAGCAGAAATGTTTTTCCCATCCTATTGACTGAGAGCTCACTCCTAGAAAATGTATTATTTTATTCACTGTTTATAAAGTGAGTGTGGAATGACTATGTCAGAGGCAGATATTTGTACTGTATAATTGTATCTAAAATTATTTAATCGAATCATAGAATCATGGAGGTTGGAGGAGTCCTCTAAGCTCATCAAGTCCAACCATTAACCTGCTACTCTGTTGTAACTCCTAAACCCTAAACCATATCCCCCAGCACATGATCCAGACACCTCTTGAAGACTTGCAGGGATAGTGATGCCACCATCTCCCTAGGAAACCTATTCCAGTTCCATTCTCTTATATATCATTGTTGCTGGCAAAACATTAAAGAGATATATAAGCTTTGGCAGGATGAAAGTTTAGAAACCAGTTTCCTTGAGATAGTGAGTCCAGGTTTTTCCTTCTGAAATGATGTAAAAATGGCTTGAAAATATTAGGAGTACACATTAATTCTTTTATTTCCCCATAAACTGGATAAGATTTAGTGATGAACTGAAGGAAGAAGAAATTAACAGCCTTGAGAAATATGCTGAGCAGAAGGCAAAGAGCAAGGTGATTAAATGAAGACCATAACAGGTACAATAGCCTCACAGGCACAATAATGTAACAATGCTTGGATTTTATATTCTTTGTTGTAGTTGTCTGACTATGAGTAAATTTCCTTTTGTTGTAATAGCTCCTTACAATCTATGAGTGGCAATTATTAATGATTCTGGAGATAAGTGTTTTGGCAGGAGAAGTTGTGTGTGTGTATATAGGAGAAATCTGATGGGAAGTGCTATTGAATGAGTTATCTAAGTTGAAAGAAAATCAGCCTTGGGATCCCTTTATAGCCAAAGGAAGGATGTACTTATTTTTCATGATTTGAATTCAAGAGCCCAGGCTAATTTCTCTCCTGATATAGGTACTTCTGTTCAGCATCTAACACTAGGTGGGATAATGTGCAACAGAAAGAGGGGAAAAAGAGATCAACATACCATGGTGGAAGAAAAAAAAAGCCTGATGGATACTGAATGAACACAGCTTCTTCCTAATCTGCAGGATTTTCTGATTTCAAATCTTTTTTTCTCTGTTCAAAATAATAACTGGCATATGTGTTTGGCTGAATGGCACCCCATGTGCATACTATAAAGTGGTAATATTGTAAGAAAATAAACTGTAACTTGAAGTAGTATTAATTGCTGCCTAGGTGCATGCTTTTTTATAACTTTCTGATCAGCCCTTAATGCACAAGAGTACTGCTCACCCCTGTGCACGGGTTCTCATTCTGAGAGGATTTTAGCCTTTAGAAGCTGTTGAAAATGTAAGCAGAAGCAGGTAATTGCTCAATGATCTGTTTTAGAAAGAGTATCTACAGAGCATGAGATAATTTGGGCAGAAAGGAGGCCAGTGGCTATCAAAAGCTTTTCTTCTCCTTTGTCCCAGCTGCTTTCTATAAAATGTAAGGTTAGAAAATAACTTCACTATAAATTAATAGGCACACTCTACCTGTAAAGAGTCTATTAACTCTCAGGAGATCTGTTAGATCAATGTTACACCTAGATATTATAGACCTTCAACAAATATCTGGTGAAAATCATTGTACTCTGTTATCTACAGTATGTGGAAGAAACTCTTATTTATGAACTATTTCCCTACTATGCTTGAAAATGCTAAAGCAATATAATTTCCTTGCAAGTCTTGTTGTGCTGCATGTTTAAGTAAAATAGCAGTTCTTGGTGATCAGTAACTATTTTGAGAAAGTCAAGAAAAATATATATTATATATGATATATATAAAAACATATAAGCACATACACACATAAGTTACTCTTCAGCTTTCATACCTGCAAGAGACCAAAAATGCAACCTGTCTTCAACTTGTAGTCTCAAAATCCAAGAAATTAATAAAAGCATTTCAATTTTATTCATTTTATTTCCATTTAATTCATCCTGGCAGGTGCTACCATAGAGCTTAGAGAAATATAGTGCAAGGTTCTTCTACCCCAATTTTGAAAACAGGCACCAGATGAGTGGTGGTAGAGATGTCTCCTTGGCTGCTCTGGGCACAAGTTTCTTCTCTGGTCTATGTTATTCACCAGATGAGTGGTGGTAGAGATGTCTCCTTGGCTGCCCTGGGCACAAGTTTCTTCTCTAGTCTATGTTATTTCCTGGCACATTTCTCCTGCTGTTGCCCTCAGCAGCCCAGTTCTTCAAGTCTTTGGCACAGAGAGAACTAGAAAGTTTATGACTTTAATTTACAGGGCCCTGACACCCTCAACAGCTACATTTTAACATATGTCTAAATGGTGGTAGAGATGTCTCCTTGGCTGCCCTGGGCACAAGTTTCTTCTCTAGTCTATGTTATTTCCTGGCACATTTCTCCTGCTGTTGCCCTCAGCAGCCCAGTTCTTCAAGTCTTTGGCACAGAGAGAACTAGAAAGTTTATGACTTTAATTTACAGGGCCCTGACACCCTCAACAGCTACATTTTAACATATGTCTAAAGGTGGCCCAAGAGAGATGGACTTTTGAGTTACTATGTTTAATAAATATGGTGTGCCATATGAAAATTAGAAGTTTGGGCAACCAAAGGCAACTTAATTCTGCACTGATATTAAAACCAAAACCTGACAGCATTATCTATGCCTTGAAAACTGCTTCATATCCTTTGTGTGCTTGTACATGATAATGGTGTGTACATGGCCAATGTATCACAAAGAAAAAATGCATAAATTATGCAATTCCTATTGGCAAAATGAAGAATAGTATGATTGGTTTCATCTTGACAACTTCTATCTATGCCCTTTACATTTTAAGATTTTATTTTTTATAGAGTCTCTACATTATTTTAAATACATTTTGGAGACATGAGTAATTTGTTTGCATTGCAGTGTCGAAGCTGCTTTTCTGTACCACAAGGACTTAAACATTGACTTACTAGTATTAGGGCCCAACAGTAGCAACCATAGACTTCTTCTCTCATAGCAACAATTAGGGAAGCATCTGTCAGTTGTTTAATAAACAGAGTTCTAGCCCAAGCTTAAAGATGAGAAGTCTAAATCTGCATCAAAATAAATAGCTTGTCAAATTTGAAACAGGTAATTCCATCTTCATGATTCACCATGGAGTTTCAGGGTTGCATTTTTGTAAAAAATGAAATGTTTATTTAGTGTCTTTTGAAAAAGCTTTCTTTAATAGACAGTTTTTTTACCATAAAACTAAAAATTAATGTGCAGCTATTAAAAAACCAAAAGCCATCCTGCTGAGTAATTCCAGGTTATATATCACAGGAGAGTTTGATGCAGGTCTTGTCCCTCCTAAACTCTACCTTGGCAAATAGTGGTGGAGTCTCTGAAAGACTCAGAGATTGTCAGACACAGCCCTTTGCATCCTGCTGTATAAAACTGAGCATTTAAAAACATCCACAGCACTTCATGAGCAATGAACACAGGATTTTGTGTATAAGATGCAATTTAGATGCTTAAAAGTAAGACTTTTACCATATTAGACAGCAGGTTATAAAATCCAAATCTGATCGAAATACTAATTGGACTAGACTGATTTAATTATTGGTCTTGTGGCTGGAGTTATAGATACACTAATTAAAACTGTATTTTCCTGCTTACAGCACACCTTTCCTCCTTGAACCAGAGACTACTCTTTATGTCTTGAAGAGCAGCCAGATCAGAACATCTGTGCAATTACATTTATAAAAAGGAGGCAAACATTGTATAGCCCACATGATAAATACATCAATAAGCCTTTCCAAAAGCCACCTAGAAAAGAATGTCAAACTTTGAGTTAAAATCTAAACAGACTTAATATAGCACCTATGGATATTATTCACAGAAGTGGAAATAAATGGGAAAAGCTTTTGCTCAAGTACACCTGCTAGCATCTGATCTGAGGATTTCACAAGCTCCACACTCAAAATAGAGTTAAGACACAGCCCGTAAGATCATCTGAAGATATTTTCTTGTAGGTACTTCAAGAGATTTGAAAAGCATAAAAGCCAGAGCATGGATATGCTTCTTATAAAGTAAAGTTGAATTCATTAGACAAGGTGGAAGATTATCTCTTAACATAGGAAGACCTCTATTCTAAAACAAAGTTTCAAAATACTTTGTAGTTTTTACTCCTCTTGTTCAGACTACTAAAAGTAGATGAAAAATATAGTGGATGAATTGGATTCCTTCTGAAATATGTTACTATAACAGATATGAAATCTGAAGGAACTGAATGTAATTGGCATGATAGGTGGCAGAAGGATAGATTACCTTATCAACACAGAGTACATTCTAAGCATTGCTTTTCAAATCCTTCTGAAGTATCTCTGAACAGACTTTTATTATGTATGCCTGATTTTCAAGGAGTGCACACTGTATTTTAGATTAAAAAAAATTAGTAAACCAGAAATATACATTTGAGATATGTAACCTCTCAGAAGGATGTTCCCATCTGAGGCAACATTAACCAGCCTAATTAAGATATTCACCTGAACCACAGAGATGGAATCAGCCCCTTTTAAGCTCTGTTCCTGCTGTTTTAGGCTGTTCATCATGTGCCTAAAAACATGTTCTTGCCATGTTAAACATACGAAAGAATGTCCTGCAATGCTCTCAAGTGTCTCTAAAAGAGACACTGAGCATAAACATGGCTATGGGTGCAACTCAGCACAACAGTGCACAGCTATAAATTCAGAACTATGCCAAGTTAAAAACCAACCCCTACAACAGCATCTATTCTTCAGCCAAAAAGGTTGAGTTAAAATAAAAATGTTTTCCTGCACATTAAATCTGTTCTTATAAATCTACACCAGATTATGATATTTGAAAAGATTCTACACCAGATCATAACATTCTCTTTGGTTTTCGTATAAAATATATGTCTGCATTTTATACTTTTTTCCATGCAGAAAATGTGGATTTTGTTGCTGTAACAGTTTTTGCCTATGTCAAAAAAATTGATTTACGTAGATGGCACTTCATATATTTTCCAGATCCATCATTCACTAATATTTGCTTAGCATGTATCTTGATGCAGAATGCAATTCGAAAACGTATCCTAAGACAATAGTATTTCTTAAAACGAATAACCAACACAGTAAAAAATAAATAGGACAAGTTTATATCAATATTATTTGTATTTTACCTTGGAGAGACTTCCTAAATTAAGGCTTTTGGAAAAAAAGAATTTAAGCATTTGAATGCCCTCATCTTCATCCATAGAAATAATAAAGAAAGAGAAGCAAAGATTAAAAAGAAGGTTAGAGAATATAGAGTGCAAGCCTAAGAAAATAATCTCAGTGAAAGAAACAAAGTCACAATAAAACTGAAGGAAAGTTAGGGAAGTTTTCACTTAAAGAGTAACATAAAATATTTATTTGAATACAAGAGTCCTCCAAGACCTAACACTTTTAAAAATGTTATTTACGAAAAAAAATCCTTGATCCTTTTCTTTTTATGGACATTTATGCCAACCTTTATTCCAGCAGATCCTTTTTATCTTGCATTGTGGTTAAAAAATATCTTGTTGAATGCCTCTCACAGGTATTTTTTGCCAAAATGACAGTCTAAAAGATTTTGGAAGGGGAGGTTAAATATTTTTCTGGTTAGTCTAACTCCATGTATTAGAAGAAATATTTATTTTTTTTAAAGAAAAAAATTAGTGAGCTAAACCAGTTCTTGGGAGAGAAGAAATAACGACTAAGTGTGTTGGCTTAATCATGAACGCAGGAATTTCTGGTTATAAATGGTACTGAGTTTCTTACTCAGAATGTCTCCGAAGCATTAAATAGGTTTCCACCACTCTGTTTAGGAAGGAAAATGGTGTGAAATGGGCAACCTATTGCAGCCATTCTTCAAATTTCATGGGGAAAGCTGCTGCAACAAATCAATTGCCATGGAGTAGCCACTATTGGACATCCTGCTCCTGTTTTGCCAGTCTGCATGTATTCCCTGTCACAAACACTGGATTCCTTCTGAACACTCTATGAGTTTTGATGGATTTTAAACCTGCCAAGAAATCATTTTGTACTCAGTGAAGTGCAGTGTTACAAAAACTTTTTATTTGGAAGACCGTTTATATATAAAAGTTTCTTTTATTGAATATATATAGATTTAGAGTGTACCGAAAAAAAGCTTTTCTGACAGGTAGGTAAAAGCAAGTAGATTAAGAAAAAAAAATCAAGTTTCATATCAAGTCCTGTAAGTTCTCAATTGCAGAGTATAGTAGCAGCATATAAACTGTGTGAGCAGCATGTGAAATTCAGGTAATATTTAAGACAATGTTTTTCAGCTCCAGAATGTTTCACAACTTTCCTGAAACACTGTTCTTGCCATTTGCTATTATCACCTCTTAAACAGTAAAAACATATTTCAGTAATCTCATTTCTTATACATTGGAAAAGCTATGTTATTTTATGAAAAATATGAAATATTATGTTATTTGATGAAAACTTTTTTAACTCATCTGGTTTTCTTGCATCACAAAACTCCATATGGACTAGCCTGTTGTTTGACATGCTGCAAAGCTCACCAGTTAAAGCAATAAAAACCTAAATAATCTAGAAAAGATTCAGAGTACAGCCTTTAAAAACAGGAAGATAAAAAGAGACAACTATTTGGGCTCTGAGCAAATAGCATTCAGAGTAGAAAGCTGCTTGATGCTTGCAGCACTTTACAAAATGAGAATAATTATGATTTATTGTAAAGGTACTTTTTTGTGGTTGTTGTATGTTTGTTTGTGAGAGGAATAATCTTTAGATAGCACAGTTACAGCAAATTAAGTGTTGGGTCACCAACAACTGAACCTGGGCTGTGGTAGTGTTGGAGGAGGACAGTAGAGTAAATCTTTATGTAGAGTAAGATCAGCCCAAAGGAAATGGAATTTTCTAAATACCTGAGTGAATATTTTAAGTATCTAAAACATGCCACAAAAAAAAAGAAAAAGAAATATTAAAACAAAAAAAATGCTGGTAGATGAATCAATTTCTAAATAACAAAGAATATTAAACTAACACAGAATAATTGCAGTCTAATATAGGAATTGTCACCAGGAAGCTAAATTTCTAACTTTGAAGTAGCTTCTACTAAGTGTTGGGTAGTTAAAAAGTTTAATTAGCTTGTAGTATATATGCAGAATCATATCATATAATTGCATGACAAAACAGAATGTTTTTCCTGTTGACCTGTAAAGACCATTATTGTATATACTCATACGAAACATTATTTTTAGAAGTTTTATAATTATTTTGATTTTTATCCTACATTGCCTAGAGGGGATTTACTGAAAAGTATTATAAATAATTCCCCTGTGTCTGTTCCCTCTTTCAGAAGTCAGTGAGGTAAAAAATTTGATTTGATAAAGTCTGATTTATTTCAAGGTGATGTGTCTTTGTCAGGAACATATTAACCCTGTTTAACATTTACAGGATGCCAAAGCACTGTTGAGTCATATCTATTAATTCATAATTTTGTTAAAATGAAGGTAAAACTGTCAGAATAAATGAAAATCACTTAATGAGAGATCAAAATATCACTTTTTTTAATCTTAGGAAAGAACATATAACAACAACAATAAAAGGTTTTTTAAAAAGTGTCCCATAATTGAATAGTAAATACTTTTAAAAACACAATACTTTTAACCTGCCTAGGGGTAAAGAATTATGTGGAAGCAATTAAAATAACACATGGAGTCATTATTATCATTAAACAAAATTGATTAAAATTTGAGTAAATGCCCAAATAATAGAAAACAGAGAAAACAATTTACATTAGACAGTATTTATATGAATTAATCCTCTGTGTATACACATAAATGAGAGAAGAAAATTGAGAAAAATATACTCGTTTAACAAGATATTGATTCTTTTATATAAGACATTTCAAGGAGACAACAGTTCTCCTCTCATGATAATGTATTTGCTGTTTATTTGCAGCTTTTCAGGTTTACAGGTACTCATCACTGTCATTTTTGGGACCAGAAGCAAATATTTTTCCATAGTAAAAAGACAGTTCAACTCTGACAAGGCAATGTTTGTAGACTCTGGGAATTGCATCAAAATATTACCAAGAGTAAATCCAGAAAATTAGAATCAAGACTATGTAACATCATCTTTGACTACCAAGATACAGAAGATATTCATGCTGAATCTGAGCACAAGTGTCAAGGGAAAAAATGAGGGGGGGATTATTTATATACCTATATATATTTATTTTGGTTTCTAAAATTCAAAGCATTTGAAAGAGTGATATAATTATACAAAAAGAAAATCAAAGAACCAGTGAACTAGATTTAAGCATATGTTATTTAAGTAATGGAAAATCAGGTGATATTGACAAGATTTAAGTTGTGTCTAAGTCTGATTCATAATTTGTACCACACATTGCAGCAGGGCAACTGGTTGATATGCTTTTATTCTATTTTTCAGGTTTTCCTTTTTGTTTTTTTGCCCAATTTCAAGATGCATTGTTAATAAAGTAATCAGTCATTGACTCCCAGCAAAATATGTGAAGGAAAATTAAAGTGGTCACTAGGGCAGTTTCCAATTTCCTTTTAATGACCACACTATTACATCTGTTACTTAGAGCAAAGATTTATTCTGAGAAGAAGTTGGCCATCTATGCCTTGGGAAAAGAAAGAAAGAAAGAAAGAAAGAAAGAAAGAAAGAAAGAAAGAAAGAAAGAAAGAAAGAAAGAAAGAAAGAAAGAAAGAAAGAAAGAAAGAAAGAAAGAAAGAAAGAAAGAAAGAAAGAAAGAAAGAAAGAAAGAAAGAAAGAAAGAAAGAAAGAAAGAAAGAAAGAAAGAAAGAAAGAAAGAAAGAAAGAAAGAAAGAAAGAAAGAAAGAAAGAAAGAAAGAAAGAAAGAAAGAAAGAAAGAAAGAGGAAAACACCCCCCTCCCCAAAAAAACTAGATAACTAGATGTTCACTCTGAAAAGTTGATGTTTTATTGCCTTTTCTTTTTCCTTTGGTTTATTTCAGAGTGGTTTACAGAATTATTTCCATTATTTTCTGTTCTGTATACTTTTGTACTTAATATAGGCTCTTTTTCTCTGATGTGATACCTGCATATAGTTTTCAGAGTTGAAAAGATCATGTAGGACAGAGAAAGAAGTGATAACAAAAACGAGCAGAGTGGATCCCCTGGTTGAGATAGAAATATGTTATCTGCTATGCTGGGGTAAATCTAAGTTAAGTCTGCCAGGTCATGTAGTGATGTGCTGGTGTTGGCTGGGACAGAGTAAATTTTCTTCATAGTAGCTGTATGGGGCTGTGTTTTGGATTGTGCTGATGTTGATAACACAGGGATGCTGTAGTTATTGCTGACCAGCATTTACACAGTGTCAAGGCCTTTCTGCTTCTCAACCCACTCTGTCAGCATAGAAAACACATAATCACTGAATGATTCTATGGGTGCTTTTATTGAAGAGCTCTGGGAGTTGGGGTACAGACCCAAATCTGACTCCAACATGGATCAGAGATGGATACATTTTATACTCTTCTCTTACATAACCATAGGTTAATCAGTACATGACTATTATTCTATTGATTTCACCCAAGCATGGATCCCAATTGCTTTTGATTATTGTTACAATCCTCCCTAGGCATAACTTCAAGTTCCCTTTGATCATTGTTATAGTGCCCCCAAACATTTATGGCCCCCCCAAACATAGTTTCAAAATCTTATAATAATAATCTATTAATCAAGCAGGTATGTGCAGATGGATATTCAAGTACATACAAGTTCGCGTTGCTCTACTAAACATAATATCCATCTTTGTCACTAAGGTCTACCTTGACTACCACACTTCCAAACATTTTACTCTATGCTATCAACTCCATACGTGAGCACATGGGATGCATAAGGAGTTAGGAGGGGACATAGCTGGGACAGCTGACCCCAACTGGCCAGAGGGATATCCCACAGCATGTGTCATGCCTAGTGTATAAATCTGGGGGAAGAAGAAGGAAGGGGATGACATTCAGAGTGATAGCCTCTGTCTTCCTAAGTTACCATTATGCATGATTTTTAATTCAGTCCATGAATTTTCTCACTTTTACCCTTCTGATTCTCTCCCCCATCCCAGTGGGGAAGGGAGAGCAAGCAGATCTGTGGAGCTGCAGTCTTGACTGCAACAAGTGGTTCTCAATATCCAGTGATGTGAGTTTCTGAGTCTTTGTGTCTGGATTTGCTTCTACTATTTTATTCAACCTCGGTAAAAGGTAAACAATAATTGCACTTATGGTCTTCTTAAGGAAAAAGAGATAGGTAGGTATCCAAGAAAGAAGTGTAGGCATTGTCATGTTCAGTTCTACAATTCCTACCATTAATACACTAGTTAGACCTCAATATCCAGTGATGTGAGTTTCTGAGTCTTTGTGTCTGGATTTGCTTCTACTATTTTATTCAACCTCGGTAAAAGGTAAACAATAATTGCACTTATGGTCTTCTTAAGGAAAAAGAGATAGGTAGGTATCCAAGAAAGAAGTGTAGGCATTGTCATGTTCAGTTCTACAATTCCTACCATTAATACACTAGTTAGACATTA
>NW_008686614.1:0-13795 GCF_000695815.1 Acanthisitta chloris | reverse complement strand
CCCTACTGATTATACAAAAGAAAGTAAGGCTTCACAGTAATCTGCATAATGAAGCTTGTTAAAGTGAAAAACAAAAGCCTGTTTCTGAAATTCTACTTTCACCATAAACTTAGGTAATCTACATTTCCCTTGTTGTTTCTGGTCTTCACCAAAGAATAGGGCTTCATTACAGAGCAGTGGAGCAGGTGTGCATATCTAACTCATTAAAGGTGAAAGATAATTTGAGACCCTTTTCCTTGTTAGTCATCCTCTGAGAAGTTATAAGTGAGGATGTGAATATCAGTTTAAACTTGTTACAGTATGAAGTTGAACTGTCATGGCTTAATCCCTCATAAACAAAACTCAACAGAAATAATTTCCCTATGCTCCAGCATCCTATGTGAGCTTTTCAACTACTGCTGAAATAGAATTTATTTAAGAATTCACTAGAACAGACTGGGATCTTTCACACTGTCACTTACAAAGTCTGATATGGCAGGCTGTAATTAATAGATGAAGGCAAGTAAGAAATGACTTCTGAACATCTCCCTTCTGAACTGAATCACCTTTACTTAGTGATAATATGATCAAGGGTGAAAAGTTCTGGTACAAGACAGAACATGCATAAATGTTTCACAGGCCACAAGAAACAAATGTCTAACGAAGATGTGTCACAGGTATGACTGCAAGAATGTCAGGATAGCTGGTGCCATGCCTGAGACAGGGGTCAGGGAAAAGGGGGAAGACTGCAGTGGTATAAACAAGGTACTTGTAGCCTGATTCACTGCAAAGAGCTTGTCTTAAGTGGAAGCTTAATGCAATAAAATTTGGATTTTCATAACCATAAAAACTATGCTATGGTTTTAGTAACCATAGTAACAATATCTAAAAGCACATAAAGGCTGAAAAATTTCATTCTAACATTTGTTTGCAAATTAACTGAACTCACATGAACCTGGTTGAAGGCTGACTGAACATAATGGTATTCTGGTTGAGATGCAAGTTTCATGATAGGTGAACTTTGAATGGCAAGCTCCCTGGTGGGAGTTAGTGAAAAAGATAAAAAGGGTTATTTTTACGTGCAGATAGACTTTGGGCTACAAAGCAGAGAAGACAGAACAGGCTAAATAAGTCTGTTGATTTATTCAATGCCTTTATTGGCCATTGGATTATATGGCTTTCACCTTTGAAAATATCTGCTAGAATCATTCTGGCCCTGCAATATCTAGGGATTTCTGAGCACAGATGGTTTTCCTGAGACCTGCACCCCAAATATTCATTTTTCACTTACAGAGTGAGCCACATTCATCAGACTGACAGCCTCATAGAAATTCTGTACTTGTCTTTGGTTTGGCTTGTTTTGTTTTAGAGTTGCAGGGGTGGTTTTTTTTGGTTTGCAGTGGGTTTTTTGTTGGGTTGGAGTTTTTTTTTTAATTTATGAAGATTTTCTTAGTTCAGTTCTAATTGTATAATTTCAGAAAATACAGTAGAAAGTTCTAGCTGAATCATCACATTTTTCATAAATTACTTGGACACACATGAAGGTAATCTGGTCTTGCAGTTTAACATGTAAGAAAGGTAAGACAAATGTAAGATAAATGTCTCAAAAGAAGTAACTAGATAAAGCAGACATAGTGTTCTTCTAATGCTATAAGAGACAATATGCATCCTTACCTAAGACCATGCTGACTGCCAATGACTTTAACACACAGCTGCCTGCAGCAGAAAAACAAGTGTGTAATTTCTCAGTATCTTCCTTCAGGAATAAATGTCACTAACTTGTTTCCCCTTTCTATCTTTATTGAATGACATCTAAACTTGTAGTTTGCTGTGTGTATATATCTATAACTATATCTACATCTATATCTATGATATGCATAATATAATATTGTATATTAATTAAAAAAGATAATTACTATAACAGACATTAAAAATACTTTAAAACTCAGCACAAAACGGTATAGAAATTTCAGTGATAAAGCACAAAAAACATAGTGAAAAATATTTACAAAGGAAATGGGGAAAAAGATTTTTCTACCATCTGTAATTTTGGAATTAATCCCAAATATAGTGTCAATGTTGAGAGATGGGTTTAGGTCCTCCTAAAAAGGAGGTCTCTTGTATTATGGAAACAGCAGATTTACAAATACAGCTACTTAATGTCCATTGCAAAAAAAATCATTGAACTTCACATATTGCTAATTATCCAAGGAAGAAAATATAAACATCCACAAAAGAGAAGCTCAACAATCCCCATTCTATGTTGCTATCATTATTCATTTCTTAAAAAAGGTTACCCAGTCCAGAATATTTTCCTGAAATGGGACTGTTAAATCAGATATCTTAGAGTGTGCTAGAGAGGTGAAGTGTAGTCAGAAAAAGGTATGACTGATGTCATTAGTGTGCAGAGTGTGCTAGAGAGGTGAAGTGTAGTTAGAAAAAGGTATGGCTGATGTCATTAGTGTGTATGAATACATAGATTATAAACACACATACAGCATACAAATTATCATCATACTACTGGTAGGAATTATGGGATTATCATCCAAAAGCTCCTGACTCATTTTACAGCCTTCTTTAAGAATTTTAAAAATTTCTTAATTTTACTATATTCTGGAATAAAAAAGCAAAACTAAACTTTTTATGATGGTCATTTCCTGGAACTGAAATATAAGTGAATTATTTCCATTGCTGATTGTTACTGGCAAACAAACATTTGCAGCAGTTTTTCAAAAGAATTTAAAAATTTACCAACAATGAAAATCTGTCACAGGTATAGTTCCTAAATTAGGAGAATGAATTTTAAAAATAATTTTAATGGAAAATTATTACATAAAAAGTCATTGAAACAAACATGAAAAACCCCCTACTGATATGCATAATTATCTTTGTGAACTACACTCAAGTTTGGTTCAAAGTTGTAGCTTTTATTCATGACCTATAGTTTTAAGTAAGAAATCAGGAGAGCCTAAGACTGTCTATTCTTGTCCATTTTCTCTCTTTTATCATGTGCATTTGTTTGCATAATATAGAAGAGCAGCAGGGCAGAGTAATTACGGCAATCAGTCTCTGAACACATTAATCTGCTCTAAACTGCAGGGAGTAAATGATGCAGAAAGAAATCCAGCAGAGAAATATTTCTTTTGTTTGTTGCAAATCTCATACCAAGTTTAAATCATGCAAGGGCAACTTGTAATTTATTTCATGGTTGCCTAGCTATCAGCAATTAAAATACCTGGTTAAAATGTTTGATTTGAAGAGGCTTATAAAGCCTCTAGTTTATGTAAGCTAATGAACAAGTTATTGTAAACAATAACAAAGGCTCCTCTTTGTTTACTCGTATGGAGAATAATTCCTGTTAATAATTATACTCTTTCAATAGACTGTAGCTAAAGGTTTCCAATAGCAAAACAGGTTTTTATCTCTTCTTCCCTTTCATTCCTTTAATTCTTGTTGTCATTTTGATTCTTACTCTCATTTCTTCTGGCTACTCTCCATGAATTTCCAAGTCACCAAGAGCAAAGGTAAATGCATTTGGGAGAAAAAAAATTAAATCCCACCTACATAGAGATGAAATAATGAGCTACTTTCAGACCCAGTTGATGGAAAATTTTCAGTGAAAAAGTGTTGGGAGTTTTGTGATTTCCTTTGCTTCTACTTTTTTTTTATAAATTCGAGTTCATTTTCATTAAACCCAGAAAAAAGAGATTGCAGAAGGAGGAAAAATGTTTCTATCAGAGTTAAATATATAAAAATTTCCATGCAGTTTTTCATTTCATGCCAAATCAGATGACTTTAAAAATCTCTCTAGTTCCCTCATTTGATAACAAAGAAACAGCAACATTTTTTTGCAATGTTGAACTCCCAGTAATCTTAAATATCTTCTCATCTTTAGTTTTGCAGTGAAATTGGAGTCCCATTACTGTGATGGATTTTGGTTTTTTCATTTTTCTAGAAAAAGGACAGCATATTGTCTTTAGCTATTCAAGTAACCCAACAGAACATTGGGTGTAGGATTTTGGTGAGTCAGTGCTGATACTCTGAGCATGGATGGAAAAAGGACATACTGTGTCCTAACCTGCTCCCATCAGTAAGGCCAAATAATCATGTTTCTAATGAAGAACTAGACAAATGAATGAATGAAATATAGTATAGTAAAACAACATTTATATTAATATTGCTTTATTGACCTTTGAATGTGTCCTGTGTCAGAAAACTGAAAATGCTCACACTGAGCTAATTATATATACAAGTCATGTAGGGATTTATAAGACTTCTATTATATGGTTTACAATAAGTAGCTTAAAGGAGGTTGAGTGCTGTGTGTTCTCTCCAAATAAATCTGAAATTTCATGCTTACTTTACTTTAATTCATGTTTTATTAGGGTTTTTTTTTTCTGAATGTTAAGGACTTATGTAAAGTATTGTCATGTTTATCATTGTTTTGGAACAAACAATTGATTTCACCCACCCTCCCAAAGTAAATTGAAACCAACAGAATAAGCAACATGCTGCTTGGCAGATGAGAAGCTTGACATGAGCTGGCAGTGTGTGTTTGCAGTACAAAAAGCCAACTGTAACCTGAGCTGCATCAAAAGAAGTGTGACCAGTGGTTTGAGAGAATTATTTTTACCCCTCAACTTCACTCTCATGAAACCTCACCTGGAGTACTGCATCCAGCTTTGGGGGCCTCAAGATAAGAAGGACATGGACCTGTTGGAATAGGAGGGTCACAAAGATGCTCAAAGGGCTGGAGCACTGCTGAGAGTTGGGGTTGTTCAGCCTGGAGAAGAGATGGCTCCAGGGTGCCCTTATAGTAGCCTTCCAGTACTTGAAGAGGGGCTACAAGAAAGCTGGAGAGGGACATTTTACAAGGCATGTAGTGATAGGACAGGAGGGAATGGTTTTAAACTGAAAGATGGCAAGTTTAGAAAAGATGTTGGAAGAAATTCTTCACTATGAGAGTGGTGAGGCACAAAAACAGGTTTCACAAAGCAAATTGTGGATGTGTTCAAGGCCAGGTTGGATGGGGCTTTGAGCAACCTGGTCTTGTGGAATGTGTCCCTGCCCATGGCAGGGGAGTTGGAACTAGGTTATCATTAAGGTCCCTTTGAATCCAACTATTCTATGATTCTATGAACATGCTGACAGATGAAGACTGTCACTTGAAACAGATGTGACTTTGATTAAACAGCTGATTTCCTAAACAAACGAATACCAGTAGTACTATTTAGAGTTTCCCAAACTATTTCATTTGGTACTGAATATTAGACTAGAAAGCTTTAAGATTTCCATAAGAATTATAGTAAATTAAAGGGAAAGTTTAGGCTGGAAAGAGGTTGCTGGTAAAGTCCTAAAATAAATATTAGCCTTGGGAAAAAATTTGTTAGCAATTCTTAATGATCACAGCATTAAAAATAACATTATAGTGCCATGTTTGCTGATGTCATAAATTTAAGGAAAGCATTGTCACTGCAGAATGATACCAGAATACAAGAAATAGAAATTGGTATGATTATATTGAGGACTGGTCAATAAATAAGAAAACTTTTAACAACTTATGCAAGAAAATGGTGCTAAACACAGGAATTCTCAATTTAGAAACAGCAGAAGAGAAATTCCTAAGTATATTACATATATTATAGAAAACTAATGTGCTTTATCTGCAGCCAGGAAAAATGAATAGATGACATATCAGGCATGGTACTTGCAGTAGTAAGTGCAAGGCATTAGTAATATGTCATCAGTAATATTTTCCACAATTCTATCGCTCATATTTAATAAAAATCAAGAAAGTCAATGCAGAACAGAAATCAAAAAGACCTGCTTTCTCAGACAACAAAAAAGGTTTTGTGCAGGGACAAAACTGCTGTATATATATCTATACATCCAGTGAGGTTAATGTGAGTGGAAAAGATTTGAACACACACATTATATTTGTGTTGAAACTTAGAGAATAAATCCTTTCTAAATGGAAGGACATTTGGGCAATATAATACGTTGCCTAGGAAAATTCTCTCTCCATCATTAGATGGCTTTAGGAAGAGACTGGCAAAAATCTGTTAAAAATAATTTGGGAATCAGATCTTGTCTTTGGGCAGGAAAGTGGAAAAGATGACATGTCTGGGTTCCTCTCTTGATTTTCTCAAAACTATTTTGAACAGGGCATCTTTTGTTTTTAACTCCTTAGGTCAATTAACTGGGCCAAAAAAAAAAAAAAAAAAAGAGAAAGAAATCTAGCTGTTCTAACTTATACCTTGAGTTCATACACTGTATATTGCAGTGCTTCTCTGAAATCAAGTTTTACTTCACCAAAACCTGCAAGAGTGAAGAAGGCCAAACCACAGATGTCCAAAAGAGCTTGGTTCATAATCTACATCCTTAACTATCATTCCCTTACTGTAGATCACTATGCTATGATACATGAGAGTGGGTCTTATGGCACTCAAACATTTCCTTGTCATTTCTTTATCAGGATCTTGCTTCATCTATCATGCTTACAGCTCAAGAAAAGTGTTTTTCTTTGTCAAGAAATACATTAAGGGACAGTTTGATAAAAAGGTTTATGAAATTGCTGCTAATATAGTCATCAGTTAATGTAAGCATTGTTTAAAGGCATTAAGATGAAAATATCAACACCTATAACAGTTTAACATGCAATTAAAGTTTAAAGACAGTGCTGTAAGAAAGAGACACTGGATGGGGAAACTGGAAATCTTAAACAAAAGTGGAATATTAATCAAACTGTATAACTGTTTATATGTTAGCTTGCACCAGTCTATGGCCTTAAGATCAGGAATGTTACATCATTTTATCCTAAAAGCAATAATAGGCTGTTAACTGAACAAAAATAATTGAATCTCAAGCACAAACATTTCAAGGGTGCATTAAACCATCTGTTTGCCATCTCTGAGGAAGTATTAAATAAAAGTCTCCATTTCCCACACAGAGCAGCTGGTAGCAACAACCAGATATACCACAGTGTTTATATCTCTGTGGATGTTTTGAGAAATAGCATCACAAACTTAAAACATACTTGCTAAAATATTACGAGATGAACATGTGAAACTGACCTTTTGCAGTTTACCTAAGAGGTACCTTCATATTCTCAGTAAAGATAGAGTGACATAGAATGTCCATAGTTATTTTTCCTTACAGAATTAAAACAGCAATAATAAAAATCAAGACCATTGACTCATATTTGACTTGAATAACACAGAGTTATACTCCTGCCCTTTTTGTGACTCATTACTACATGTTGAAAATCAGTATTCAGCTTTTTTGAGTGCACAGAAATGCACAAAGTTTAAAATTGGGATATATGATAGTATAAATAACACACTGAAACCTATGTCTCCTTTTGTGAAGTGTTTTCATTGGAAGCTGAATATAGCCATGGCTTGCTATTCTCCATTTTAGATTCTTCCTTTCAATTGGGAGGGTATATTGGATGGATTTACCTTTTTTGTCCTCCTGCCCTGGCTTCAGCTGAGATAGAATTAATTTTTTTCCTAGTATCTGGTACAGTGCTGTGTTTTGGATTTAGGATGAGAATAATGTTGATAACACAATGATAACAATTATTGCTGAGTGGTGCTCACTCTAAGTCAAGGACTTTTGAGTGTCTCATGCTCTGCCAGTGAGGAGCTGCACAAGAAGCCAGGAAGCAGCCAAGCCTGGACAGCTGACCCAAACCAGCCAAAGGGATATTCTATACCATAAGAAGTCATACTCAGTATATAAACTGGGATAAATTGGCCAGGAGGGCCAATAGTTGCTCAGGAACAGGCTCAGCATCAGACAGTGAGTGGTGAGCAATTGTCTTTTGTATCACTTTTTTGTCTTGGATTTTATTCCTATCTCTTTTTTTGTCTCTCTTTTCACTACAATTATAGTGCAATTATTGTTATTGTTTATTATTATTGATATTGTTACTGCTATTGCTATTATTATAATATTTATTTATTTTATTTCAATTATGAAAAGGTTCTTATCTCAACCCTTTTGGGTTTTACCTTTTTTTGATTCTGCTCCTGATCCCATCATAGAGTGGTGAGTGAGCAAGTGACTGTGTGGTATGTAGTTGCTGGCTGAGGTTAAACCACAATATTCCCTGAAAAAAGAAAAGCAAGATGGACCAGTGTAAAGCTGCAAAAAGCAATTACAGCTGGAAAGGAAATGTCAGAATCAATTAGCAATTGAAGTGAACAGAGCTCTGACTTATAAGAAGAAAAGGATCTCATATTAGAGAAGGGACCTTTGCAATCTTTGAGAAAAACAGAGAAATGGAAGCCAAGTTCTAAAGATTTTAAATGTGTATGTGCTGGTGACACAGTGACCTTTACACTGGACTTTGCAGGTATAAGCTCTAAGGTACTGCACTTGCAGCTTTCCTTTGTGTAGAAGATTTCTATTTATATTTTGAAGAATGGGGCTGTGTTTCTCACAGGTGAATGAAATTTGTCTTGCAATTAAATGGCAGCTGGAAAGCTCATGGACTGGCCAGGGAAGAATTCCAATTTCCATCCTATTTCCCAAAAGGACAGACAGGAAAAAGTATTTCAGCTTCAAATCAGATAATAAAGGTTTCTGCTATGTGCTTTTAGTCATAAGAAACTGTCCACAACATTATATTCTTCAAGTTCAGATACACTGGATGTTTTATTCTGCTGTTCTTTGTTGTCTTTTCCCTGGAAGTAAAAATACACTAAAGCAGATAATGCCTTCTGATTTCCTAATACCTTTCAAAAGAAATATTTCTAGTGTTTACAGTAACTATGACAAAACATGATAAACACAAAAAGCAAAATAAACTCCCAAATAAACAAAGCATTTTCTGTATAGAATAATGGTTTCCTTGCATAGCTGGAAGAAAACATGGAGTATTGTAATCCATAGTTGTGCTTAGCTATATTAGCTTGTTGTAACTGAAAACAACTATTTATCCATGCCTGATGGAACAGGAATCAGATTTAGAGGAAAATGACCTAACAAAATATTGCACGGGAATGGCAAAGAATGCTAAACCAAGCTTCAGACTTCTGGTTTAGCTGTGTTTTTTCTGATGTGTATTTCATTATTCTTCTGTCTATTTCATTATTCTCACCATTTAAATGCTTGTAGGTTTGGAAATTACAGATAGAAGACTCTTCTAGGCATAGCCCTGCTTTATCTCTACCATATGTGGTTAATTTCTTATTTGAAGAACTACCACAATAATGCAAAGTTATAGTATGTATTTAGATATTGGCCAATGGACATGTAGGCAATTTTTATTTTCACTTAGTGTGGATTCATGGCATCATCAAGAGGCAACCTTTCAAACCAGCACGGATAGGAAAGACGAAGAAGAAGACAGTTTATCTTCACATAATGGAATCTTCCCCATTACTGTTATTACAAAGCATGTGCACACCAGGCCCAGTTGTACATACTTCTTATAAAGAGCATTACTCTGCATGGGAACCTCATAATACCTCTAAAGAAATTGTCTTTTACTGTTTGTTCCTGTTCAGGAACCTATGGCAAACAGCAGTAATGTTGAGCATTTCACTTCATGGCTTTTTGTAAGCTGAGTTCAGAGTATAGAATTGCTTCCTGGGAGCATATAGGCTAGTGAGAACAATGAGAGGTCTGAGAGGTGTAAGATATGGCCTATATTTAAGGGCCAGAGTTAATTAATCAACTACATTACTGTATGTCTCAAATCTATCTCATGAATTACTGCTTTAATGGGAAATAGTCATGCCTAGCTTCTTAAGTTATACTAGGTTTGGTGGAGGAGTAGAGCAGCATAGCAAGTAATAATTAATTTATAGGTTTAATATGATGTGGCGGAGAGTCATCATCTTCAAACAGTTAAATATTGACCACTATGTCCGTATACAAATTATAACATTAAATAATTATTTCCTATTAACTTATTATTCCTTTCTTGAGGGTACTGTATGCACATGTAAGTTTGGTCTCAGCATTGGGATGCAACATATTATTTCTAATGTTAATTGTACTAATGTTCAGGAAAACTAATTGAACTGACTTCTGTCCTCTAAACTGACTGCAATGGAAAGGCAGATCAGCATAGAAAAGGTTTTTGATTAGTTGAAGGATGCAAAATAAACTATACATAGCCTGAGTGTTTAAAAATTTTATTTCTGGTTTTGTGAATTCTTCAAAGACAGGTCTGTTTGATAGTGCTGCTGTTTTTCTTTCTTTAACAGGCAAAAATGCAGACAAAAATTCACCCTAACATATTCAGATATAATCTCTGACATTAAAAGTTGCCAATAATAGCAGGGATCCTAAATATGAATTCCTGGTGAGATTTTTGCTCCTTATTTGGATACAAAATCAAATGCAAGAACAGCTTACTAAATAGGACCAGCTATTTGCATCTACTGATCTTATTGCACTGTTAACATCTTTATTTGTGCAGAATTTAGCAGGAAACTTTACATTTTAAAGAGATTTAGGTCTGCATTTATGACGCTATTTTAGGACTGAAGTGTGCTTGTAAAAGGATATTCAAAGCAAAGGTGGTCTCAGACCCAGTGACATTTGTGGGCATTTGGAAATTCAAACTATTAAGTAGCTGCATCTGCTATACTTTCAACTTAGGTTCCAAAAATTCCCTGGTAATTCATCTGTTTTCTATGCGAAAAATACTTCATTGTCATAAAATACCTTGGTATAACAGACTCTTCATTTCTATATGCATCTTTACAAATCAGGCTTACATTTTGACTTTGCTGAGTACAAATGGCCAAGAGAGGATTTTAGAAAGAAATGCACATGGTGGGGTTAGTGGATTTAAGCAAGATTGGCTTTATCCTCAAGCTGCCTTACTATTTGGATAAATGACAGTTATACTGGTACTCTGGGCACCAAGCTGTACTGACCAGCAGAAGAGAGATGTTTTGTCCTCCTGCTATACAGGGGGAAAAGCCAGACTGGCTGCTGCCAAGGTAAGATGTATATGTGTGTGAATTGAAGCAAAAAGAGTTACAGCAAATTTTGTTTTCTGGGACTCCTCTTCTGGTAATCTCTTTTGTTATTTATACTGCTGAGAAACTTGAAACTCTAAAAAAAAAACCTCTAAAAAAGCTCTAAAAGTCTTGAGTCCTACCTGCCAAACCAGAGCCTGAAAACTATGCTCTGCAGAAGGCAAAGATTAGAATATTGCTTTATTTCTGCTACAGAATTCATCAGATTTTTCTGAATGTCACATGTCATTTTTATGACATACATTTATTTTACATTTACATGGTGCATAGTTGTTAAATTAGGAGTGTTTTGCTTCCTTATGACCATCATGATACCTCGTCATGAGTCATGTAAATTCACATAGCAATTGAAAAGAAAGCAAAAGCTGGTGTTCTAGCCTGCAATCCAACTCACTGAATTGCTTAATCTCAGACATAAAATTTATTAAATTTAGTGAACAGATCCCATTTTTGGCTAGCAATCACAAAGGCTCAGTGCCAGTTCATTATTTCTATCATTCAATCATAAAAACTGATATATGCTATTAATATGCTATTCGCAGATCCTGAATGCCAGAAATAGACCTGGTGTTAAATCAGACTTCTTGCATTATTCATGATGTTCTCTGTAATATTATTTTTGTGACTCAGAGAGAAACAAGCAGTATTGCTACTTTGGGAAATAAGTCACATGAAACAGTATTTGTCTTTTAGAGCCACCAGAAGAAATTCTAAGGTTTCGTTTAATTAAAGGCACATTTCTCTGTTACTGGAATGTTGAAGCTAAATTTCATGTTGAGAAATTAATTACAATGGCAAAAAAAAAGTACACCAAAGTCTCTTCTTTAAAATCTTCCATTAAGGTCCTTGATCCTTCAAGCAAGGTTAACAAATCTTTGCCACAGATAACAACAGAGAAGAGAGTTAACGTGGCTGTCATAAAAGCTAATCTTTGACACTCCAGTATAAATGATCTTGTATCACCAGTGATTTCTACATAAATCTACAGTGTTATCTTTTGCATTCCTCTGGCCAGCAGAATCACACTGTGTTTGTTGCTACGTCCCATAATTTGAGTTTTGTCTTAGACAAAACCATATTTCTAAAACATAAGTGTGAAAGCTCATTAGCTTTCTCAGTGGGACTGCTAATGTAGTATTTAAAACCTGTATTGTTGCCAGTAACTTTTTAAAGAAAGCATTTTTTATCATTATGGTTATGTGGTTCGTCTCACCATTAGTGCTATCAGCATCAATTCATATATGTCACTATCTGTACATATATAAGAAGGATGTGTTTGAGAGTCTAATTGTTTTTAACTCAGAGAATCAAGGAAATTTCATATTGGAAGGCCTTATTATTTGTGTCTCTTTTCCTCCAGAAAGTCTGCACTCATTAAGCAGAAAACAAAATTAATAACTGAAAGGCATTGGTGCAGAAAAGCAAAAAAAAAGGATTCTTGAAAGTAGTTCTCATGCTCTGAACAAGATTTCTGTTCCAATTTTTTTCCTTCTCTCCCTCCTGTTTTCAAATCATTGGAAGGATAAGGTTATTTGTGGTGTTATCAAATACCTCCTGCCATACTGACTGTGATGTATTTCCTAACCTTTATTCTGGCTTTGACTGGGTGATCCCAGCCACAGCATCAAGGGAATGGCTCATATGCAACAAAATTAAATTCTATCATACCCAGTTGTTTGGTTCCACATTGTGATAAACTAATCAAAAAGTTTATGCATTTTTAATAGAAGTCATGAAGCAGTGTAATTCATGGAATCAAAGGAAATTTAAAATGCAAAAAGAACACTTTTACATTGTGTTTTCCCATCGTAGCTGCTGACTTGTTCCAACACATTCCTAACATGACCTTTACAGTCATAGATTCAAAAGTATTTCTCTATTTTCTTTTGTGACACTCACTGTGTGATGTTATCAGATGAAAGTGTTTCTTGATATTTGAAAAGCAGAGCAATAGGCCAATGAGAAAAAAAATAGGATAAAGATGGTCAGATGCTTATTGTGTAAGTTCTATGTGATTGCAGCAGGATCATTTGACAGTGCCTCATCTAGCTGCAAATAAACCACACCAGACGTGCAAAGTTATCCTCAGCACTGAAGTAAGGAAGAAGGGAAAATGGAAAATAATATAATAGCATAACTATATCACATAAATACTTCTGGCCAACTTTTCTTACTGTAATTTGGCTTTTATTATTTATGACATCTTCAAAACCAGGAAAAGGCTGCACCAGAACATGACAGAAATTAGGCTGGAATGAAGAACATGTTTTTAAAAAAAACCAAAACAAAACAGCAAGAAAAAAGAGAAGATGATAACTTCATGTAGAAAAGTCTCTACCTGCCTTTCAAAGGAAATGCACTTCACAAAAGCTCTTTTTGTAACAGTACATTTAGCAACTAAGTATTCCTGAATACTATATTCCAATTTCCTTTCAGACAGAATGAAGTCAAGAGTTATCTGGAAACCAGTGAAAAGCCTTTTATTTCTGTCATTTGTGTATTGCAAGTTTTGTATTTCACCAGTTTTGTATTTCTTTTTGCATGTGAGTATAGAAAAAATTAATTTCAAAGAAGCACTTGTAAGTTACAGCTACTACCAGTTACTGACTGTGCTCATGTTGAAAATCACTTTATTCAATGTCTGATATGAATGTGACAGTGTTTGCTAGTGCCTGCACTGTTTGGCATAGCTAAGCACAAGTGCCTGTTGAAACTGAGCCCATCATATTTTTGCTCCTTGAAGGTTTCAAAGTCATTTGGAGTCAGGCAACTGCATCAACGCTATGGTCCAACTACCTGTGCTGGTTTGAGCT
>NW_008686613.1:1179-1578 GCF_000695815.1 Acanthisitta chloris | reverse complement strand
CTCACCTTCAGCAGGCCCTGCAGAGCGGCGAAATCCCCGTCCCGCGGCGCCGCCATCCCGCGCCGCACGGACCCCACCGCGGGGCACGATGGGACATGTAGTCCTGTCGCCGCTTTCGCTCCCGTCTGCTCCTTCGTTTTGTTTTTCCGCTGCAAATCTCTACCTTGGATCTAGACCTGTGAGCACGCTGTTCTCGGCCAGAGGGAACTTGAGGCAAAAGTGAAGAGCCGAAGGAATGGTCTGAAGTTGTGTCGAGGTGGTTTAGTGATGCCGAGAGAAGGCTGGAAAAGAACTACTCCCAGACTTGCATCTCTGAGTAGCAGGGATTTGTTTATTCAGCGCTGGGCACAAGGGGGATCGCTCCACCAAACTTGAGCTCCAGAGACAAAAACTTCCACG
>NW_008686613.1:306-916 GCF_000695815.1 Acanthisitta chloris | reverse complement strand
CAGCAAGACTTGCTTTATCTTCCTCACTGGAAGGGCCCCACATTCCTTACGAATTACATGTCTCCTTAAGTGGTACAGCTATCTAAGCTTATGTCTGCAAGCACCCTACAATGTTCAGCAAAGCAAGGTCGGCAAAAGCTTTCACCCTTAGTTCACAAAAATCCTAATACAATAAGCAAAAGACTCATGGTTAGCCTTGGTTTTAGCAAAAGATCCATAGTGCCTGGCATCATTAGGATGGGTATTAGAAAATGGTTCTTCACACACAGGAGTGGTTCTGTTAGCCAAGAAAACACATAATCACTGAATGATTCTATGGGTGCTTTTATTGAAGAGCTCTGGGAGTCTGGGTACAGACCCAAATCTGACTCCGACACGGATCTGAGATGGATACGTTTTTATACTCTTCTTTTACATAACCATGGTATAATCATATATTAATCATTACTTTGCTATTATTCTATTGATTTCATCCAAGCATGATTCGAGCTCCCTTTCATCATTGTTATATTTCACCCAAGCATGAGTTCGAGCCCCCCTTCCATTATTGTTGTATAATTATCTATTATGCAGGTGGGTACGTACAGGTAGGTACACGGGTGTACGTGCA
>NW_008686613.1:0-245 GCF_000695815.1 Acanthisitta chloris | reverse complement strand
CTTGCCACTAAGCCTTACTTTAGCTACCATGATTTTAGAAACATTTTATCCCATGTTATCAGTTCCAGTGCGTTCCAGTGGTTTGGCACTGGAACAGCTCCCCAGGGAAGTGCATGCAGCGTCAAGCGTGACAGAGTTCAAGAGGCATTGGGATAACGCTCTCAGGCACATGGGGATACCAGAGGATCTAAGAGCACAGCTCCAGTTTCTAGGTGAACGTTGGAGAATGGCTAAGAGAGCTGGGA
>NW_008686612.1:0-3678 GCF_000695815.1 Acanthisitta chloris | reverse complement strand
TGGGTGCAGTTCTGGTGTCCTCAGCATTAGGAGGACTAACTGTTGGAACAAGTCCAGAGGAGGACCACAAAGTTGATAAGAGAACTGGAGCACCTCCCCCCTGTGAAGACAGGCTGAGGAAGTTTAGGATGTTCAGCCTGGAGAAGAGATGACTGCATGGAGACCTCATAGCAGTTTTTCAATATCTGAAGGGCCTACAAGGGAGCTGGAGAAGGTCTGTTTGTTAGGAACTGCAATGATAGGACAAGGAGTAATGGATTCAAACTGAAGGAGGGAATGTCTAGGTTAGATGTGAGGAAAAAGTCTTTTACTGTGAGGGCAAGACATTGAAACAGGTTGCCCAGGGTTGCAGTAGCTGCCGTGACCCTGGTGGTGTCCAAGGCCAGGCTGGATGAGACCTTGAGCAACCTGAGCTAGTGAGGAGGTGTCCCTGCCCATGGCAGGGGGGGTTGCGACTAGATGATCTGCAAAGTCCTTTCCAACCCTTAAATTCCATGATTCTATGATCCCATCAGTTTACACTAGATACTATCAAGGCACATATACCACCTTCTGAAAGGAAGAATATTAGACAAGATCACATTCATGACACAAATGCAAGCAAGGATTAAAATGTTAATTTCATTCAGTCATTACAGTGACAAGAGGAGGAGAAGAAGGACCTTTTATGCAAAAGAGCTTTTTACTTCAAAGTTGACTCTGCAGCCCTCTGCAGCTGAATAGCATAGCACAAATACATTGATGTTCTTGTATTCATATATTTGCATACAATATTTTTTAACTTCCTTCTAATGTGTTTACATTTTACATATTATTTTGCAAATATATATCTTACATATATTCTATTATACATATTATGTGATATTAATTAATATAACACATAATATATTATATGAATGCTACATTATATTAAATCATTCTCCTTTTCATTCTTTAATTAAAGCTGTTGCTTGACCTAAGCTTGGAGTACAACTTACTGAGTGACTACAGCTGCATGTTTACACATTTAGTGTGAGCAGGAAACTGTTTTCCTTATCTGTATTGCATTTTCCTCTTAATGCACTATAATAAAATTGACACCTTTTGGAATACTTCAGATTTGCTACTTAGACCTCAAATAACCCATGTGCCTTTAAAAACATGGGTTTTTGAGTAATAAGGTGTTCCACAGAAACCAGAGGCAGAAACACAGGAAACTCAGGCTCAAGTTGACTGACAGGAAAGTAGTGTTTTGAAAGACATTTTTCCACTCTACCACAGCACTGATTTTTGAAAATTAATAATACCACGATTCTATTGTGAAAATAACTCAGAAATACCATTGTAGAGCTTGTTTGAGGGTATGTAAAATACTGTGGGAGGTAGTTGAAGCCATTATCCTACATGGACAAGTAACACTCAGTGAATAACTGACTTCTGATACCAAACACCTCTCTCCAGAACACTGGTCCATACATTATTTTTCCTACATGTATTTAGAGATGAAGAACCTCTCCACCACCATCTTCCTACATGTGCAGTACAGACATCATTTGAGAATGCTTACGATGAAACATGTCAGTAAGGGTTTAGGTTGTTGTATCTGAGCAATGACACCGTGATCATAAAATATCTCTCATGGCAAGAAGCTGAGGACCCATATCACTGTGTTAATTTTCATGCCTCAGGGCTATAGTCAAAAACATTCAATGTCATGAAGTCTGAGAATAGAGCACTGTAATTAATTTTTATTTTTAACCCAATGACAAGCAGGATCCACCCAAAAGACTGATTATTGTGACTGTGAAAGGACTGAGTGAGATACTATTGAGTAAGGAGGCCAAACTACACTGTGCATTTTTAGGAGGCAATATGGATATTTAATGCCCTGCTGGGGTTGGACTAAGGAAAGTAAAGGTTTTGTTTTGACTTGAGTATGCAAATTTTTTTTGCAAAAAATTATCTGTGTAAATCTTAAAAGGCTTAAAATCCATACTGATACCCTAGAATTTTTTAGCATTTGTTTTTCTTACCAAGGCATTTTAGTTAATGGTTGTGTTCCTTGTATGTCTCTGAAAATAATCTCTCAAGCTGCAATATTAGCATACTTATCATGGTTCAAGAGGGCATCTGTCAGCCTTCAAGCATAACACCCTTCCTAGCACTGACTGCATCTCATATTCCAAGCCCTTCCACAAGACTTGGGAGAGCTACATCCAGATACTGTAGCTTAAACAAAATTGGAGAATGTAGGTAGGGCATTACAACAATGTATTCCACATGCTGCACAGTCATTGACTGAATGAATAATAAACCAATGGAAAGGTGTTTCTAAACATTGAGAAAGACAAAAAATACCAAAAGTCATCAGAGTTGTTAAGAATGATTTGTGGGAATTTTGTTTATGAAAACTTCTCTCTCAAATGTATAGTAAATGGTAACATAAAAATGGATTTTTTTGGTTTTGAGTCCTTACAAAAACACTTTTAAGAAGACAGGGTGTGACACTGATGAAATCCCATTTGGCTTCTATGTGCATCCAATTTCTCCTCAAGGTATTTGCTCTGGCACCTACACAGCAAGAAGCACTTTTGATTGCTGGTATAATCAATGGTTTCAATGACACTGGTGCCCCTCTCAAAAGCTGTGTTTTGACACGTTTTGTTAGTGCTGCCTCACCCAGACCAGATCCTGCAATTAGCCTACGAGCCACCTCCATCTGCTGCAGGAAACAAACACCTTCTTCTATTGTACACCAATAGAAGAGGGACGATGGTAATTTGGGAGTATCTGCTTATGCTCTTAAAACTGCTGCACACAACCAGTCATGTAGAGTGGGTGCAGCAACCCATCAGAACCCCTGACATTTTGTAACAGCATACCCTCAGTGTCTCTGATTCTCATTGGCTATAGGGCTTCATAGATTTTTCATCTGTTAATAAGTGGATAGAGGCAGCACCACTGTTCCAAGCTCTCACTATCCAAGCCCATATGCCACCCCCCCTCCTCTGGCAACAGATCTCTAATAATTCCCATAACTCTTCTGGTCTAGAAGTGCCTGTGATCTGCACCCCTCCATCTGGCAGATGCCTCTGCCCCTCCATTTGTATGAGAGGTCTTGATTCTACCACCTCCCTACCTGCTAAATCTGGCTCGAACTCAATCTGATTTTTCCATCCCATTCCTCAGCATCCCTTGGGAATTTCATAGTGACAAAATGAATTCAGGAAAGCAAAACCTGACTTTTCCCATATCTGTGCCTTCGTTTCTGAGTAATACATGCCAGCAGCCCTTGCATTGCTGCTCATAGCACTGCTCTACTTGAGTGGTGATTATTTCTTGCAATTACATCATACTTCATGTAATTACATCTTGTGTGATGCCTTTGCATCTCATAACATTCCGACTTCCTCTTCCAATGCTCTCCCTTTGCTCTGCAATGCTGTAACTTCACGGTCAAGAACTCTAAGACAGGTAGCCAACTGCTGCTAGTGTTCTCTTACCCTTCCACATCAACACTTTATTCTTCATGTTGTAGTTTACCTTGAAAAAAAAAAGTCTATTCACTTTCAAAAGATTCTTTTTCCTAAAGGAATAGGCTTTCCATCAAGAAAGCCATTGGAGAGTTCCTGAAGGACAGCCAAGGGCTCATCTAAAGGCAGTTTCTTCAATGAAGCTGTTAGGGTTTGGTAGGAGCTC
>NW_008686611.1:0-241 GCF_000695815.1 Acanthisitta chloris | reverse complement strand
GCTGGACACCAACAACACGGTACTGGGCTGCAGTAGAGCAGCTGGGGAGCCTGACTGGGGCCAGGGGTGTCTGAGGGTCCCACCGATGCTTGAGGGATGTGCCTGGGGGTCCCAGAGAACCCCCAGGGATGCTGAGGGATATGACTAGAGTTCTCAGGGATGCTGAGAGTGCCTGGTGGTCCTAGGGATGGTGAGGAATGCACTTGGGGGGTCCCAGAGAAGTCCCAACAATACTGAAGGA
>NW_008686610.1:0-1482 GCF_000695815.1 Acanthisitta chloris | reverse complement strand
TTTTTTATCTTCCAGTCTAAGAGGATAATGCTTTTTAGATACTGGTTTAGTCCCTTTCCACAATTTTATCTCTATGGGTTCAGCTCAACTTGATCTTCCGGAATTTCTGTTGCCCAAACTCCTGGATATACCTGGTCTAATAACTGCTCTAAATTTTAGTTGTTATTTATGTTTTTGTTCTAATTAGCTGCTAAACTCAAAGCTGCTATCAGCTGTTCCTCTCTAACTCTAAATTCTATTTTCCTTTCTTTAAATTTTATCACAGCTTCTAAATTCTCTAATAAATCACTTCTCATCAGTGGTTTAGGTGAATTGGGTCAATACAAAAACTGGTGAATTCCCATTTGTTTACCTATTGCAAATTTGAGGGGTTTCAAAAAGAGAGATTTTTCTGATTGGCCAGTAGCACTTACTACTCTTACAAACTCATCACTTTTTGGGACTAATTCCTGGTTTAAAACAGAAAAATGACGCTCCAGTATCCACTAAAAACTCTACTTACTTTTCTTCCTCTTGCTTAATCTTAACCAGTGGATCTGCAAGGACAAGACCTCTCTACATTCCCAGAGCCACCACTGCTCCAGTTTTTCCTCTCCCCATTAATAAAGGGCACTCTCATTTCCAATGTCCCTCTTGCTTGCAATAGGCACACTGTTTTGGTCCTAACTTGCGTCGCAGTACACTACTTCCTTTCCCTAGTTCCTTTGCCTTCTCTTTTCTTGATTGTTTTCTAAAGCGGCCACTACTGCCCGAGCCAATTTCTTTTCATCTTTATCTTCCCTATTGTTATATACTCTCCAAGCTTCTCCCACTAGCACCTCTAAATCCCGATTTGCGGGCTCTTTAAGCCTCTGGAGTTTCTTTGTAATGTCAGAGCTGGACTGCCCCATCATCAATGATATCAGCTGTTGGTTTCCAGAATCAGATGAGGGGTCTAAGGTGGTTTATTTTCCCATGGCATCACTCAGTCTGTCTAAAATTCTGTGGGAGTTTCTTTATTTCCTTGTTTAACATTATACAGGGCTGCCCAATTTACTTCTTTAGGAATAGCATGTTCCAGTCCAGTTTGAACTAGTAATCTATACCTAGTTAACATAGCATAATTTCCTGCATCATTCGGGTTCTACTGTGGGTTAACAAGGGGAAAATGTTGATCTACACTCCCTTGCAGAGTGCCATTAGCAATTTGTCCCTGTACAGGAGTTCGAGCAGTCTTGATTACTAGTTCTTTTTCTGTTTCAGTTAACTCAATAAGCATTAAATCAATGTCATTCCAGTCTGGGTCCTGATTTTGCATATGCCATTCAACTTTTTCGGCTTTCCTTGGATCTGCCCTAAAGTTTTTAACCACTTCCCTCCAGCCATTCAAATCACTTGTGGAAAAGGGAACTTTAACTCTCATCAGGTCTCTTGTTAGTCCAATTAACTGCTTAAGGGGTGCAATCAAATGAGAGATCTTCATCTGGGGTCCTTTCCTAACTT
>NW_008686609.1:30804-43136 GCF_000695815.1 Acanthisitta chloris | reverse complement strand
GCGGCAGATCTCTGCCCATCCCTCCAGGCTGAGGCTCCCCCCGAGCGAGCGCGGGATGGGAAGGACGAGCAGCTCCAGCTGCCCCCGGTCCTTTGTGCTGGGACATCGCGGGGCGAGTCCCGCATCCCACCCCGGGGCAGCGCCTGGAGTCCTGCGGGCAAACAGCCTGCACTGCTCAAGATGAACTGCTCCGGTTGCTCAGCAGTTTGCAGATGGCCAGGCTTAAATGTTCAAAAAAAATTCCTCAAGTCATGAAAGTAAGAAAAAAGTTTGGAGTCATCATATTTCCTTCATCCCTTTGTGAGCTGCCAGGGTGTCGCAGAGTCACATTTTCAGGCTTTATTCCATAGCCACAAAGCCTTGGGGTAGGTTTTTTCTGCCTTTCAGATGAAAGCAAGTTTCCCAATCTCCAAGCCTATGGAAGAAGAGGCTTCGGGCAGAGCATCGTATGTTCCAGCACTTTTGATTTACATTTGAGATCTCTCAACTCTGCAGCTTGACTGTGGTGTCCAGGTTAGTACAAGCTATAACCCATTTGATTCCCTAGAATCAACGAGATTTTAAACTGCTTTCATGTTGTTCCTGATTGCATATGTGCAATTCCATCCATCAAAATAGCATAACCACAGGTGTTTACACACCGGGTTTGACTATGTCTTGGCTGTTGACTGCATGGGTTTCTGCAAAGTTTACTATGTGCACTGAGTTTCCCTGGGAAGCTGCTTGTCCTCTAGGATCCAGCTCTTGGAGTGTTCTAACTGCCCCGAGGAAGGAGATTTAAGAGCTTATACAATCTGAAAATTACAGCTCAAATTTAGATGCAATTGTGAGCATAACCAGCAGTGTGAATCATCCTTCAGGAACTGCTCGAAATTGGCCTTGAAAAAGCTCCAGCACTGAGCTGTGCATTCATCCAGATACAAACTGGCTATGGAGTTTGTGCAATGTAACCCTTATTCTGCATCTCTGATAGAGTGACAGCTGTGTGAAGTCACCCAAGAGACTTGGGCTTGAAAGACAAATTCATGGCAACTTTAAAACACTTAAAATGAAATTTCTGTAAAGTAGTTTTCTTGAGGGACCTTTTAATAGGAGAAAGCATGTGGAACTAGGAATGTATTAAACAAATGTCACATATAATAAATTTAAAAGCATAGTCTTCCCCCCCCCCCCCCCAAGTTCAGCTTTAAATTATCATAGAAAAAATTCCAAATATTTAAGCTTTTGGTTATCTGGAGTTCCAGGCACTACTGGTATTACACAAGAATTAACTAGTGTGCTTTTCTTGGAAAATTCAGGTTTTAACTGTTCAGAGTTAAATGAAAACTTTCAAAACTGAAATCAAGCACCAGTACAGGATTAAAATGTATGAAAATGTTTTGGCTGAATAAAAAAAATAAGAGCCAAAGCAAAGTTAAGTGCTCTTGGAGACTTAAAGATATATTCTGATTATGTCAGTTAATTTAAGAAATTTAAGAATTTTCCTTTCCTGTTTTTTTTAATAGCAGCTCAGAAGTATAATTTTATTACTCCGTGCCAGAATAGCTGTAAAACTGCAGTTACAGTGCTAATAAAAATACAGCCTTTGATGGAGAGGAGAAGTTAATTAAAATGCAAATTGTAATAATTTTTAACAATCTAATCACTTTTCTCCAAACAGTAAAATAATGATAAGGAAATGAAAACAATATCCCAACAACCCAGCTGTGTGCATATATAAATATATGGATTAAATAGAAGCCTCAGGAGGTCAGGTACACATATCATCCATCTGGATACACAGCTACAAACATATGTCCATATATACATATATCCTTGTATATAAATACACATCTCTATACATCAGTGCACATATGTGTGTAAATATATGTATGCAAGATGCAGTAATAGCAATTCTTTTCAGATCAAACATGTGACATTTATGTGTCAGAATTTGACCAGTGTACACCTATGTATACATGGAGAAATAAATGCGTAATTGTATTTTTTCTCTTTATATTTTTACAAATACACAGTCTAAAACTTTAAAAATACACTATATAAATACACCAAGTTATCATATAAATACACCAAGTTACCAGAGTACTTTAATGCCAAAAGCAATTTGGCAGCAAACATAAAATTTTCTGAGAATTTTGAAACAGAAAATTTGATGCAGAGTGAGTATCTTTAACTGCTTCTCAGGGGCCAGGAGGAGGAAAATTCCTGGCTCCAGAGATAGGTGACACCTTCAAAGAGCACAAACTCCACCTAGTGATAGGTTTGATGGTGAAATTTTAGAAAACTAACAGTTCTAAAGCTCGATCTCAGTTTTAGGACAGTGCTGTCAACATGAGAAATAAAGATTCAAGTTCATAGTTATCTTTGGGAAAGTGATTTTTTAAAAGAAAACACAGAAAATTGTACTCTAAATTTTCTAGAACATCTTGCTCCTCATCACTTTTTGGAAGCAACAAAACCCCCTCCCATTTTTATCCTAAGAATTGTGGACTTGTTAAAAAAACACCCTTTAAATTCATACACATGCACATGTAACTTGTTTTATTTGTTTAATCTTTTTTATTACCAAGGAAGACATGTAAAAACCCATCTGAATGGATTAATTTCTTCCAGCTTCTCATTAAGCAAAGTGTATGGATGAGATAAATGTACAAGTTGACATACAGCAGTTCACAGTCCCTTATATAAACCTATGTAGCATTTGATTTAAGGGTAATTTCCACTTTAAAGTAATATTTCTCTCTAAATTAGTTCACCTTTAAAAAAAGAAATGGTCCTTACGGTAAAAATATCTGTGACTGATCTCTCCTTAAAAAAATAATTAAAGCTTATTTAAGTTAATGAGGGCTCCATTCACTTTATTCCTCCTTTTTTACTTTACTATTCTCAACAGTATCTATGTAGAACAGAAACCGTATGTACATTCAGGAAAACAAGAAAATGTGTAAGTATAATGCTGAAAAAAAATAGCTCATGTAAGGTCCATTGCATAACCCAGGAGTATCCCAAAGAAAAATAACAGAAAGATCTTAATGCTGGCAAAGGATGACCCAAACATCCAGGTTTTTAGTAGCATAGAGGAGGCTCCATGAAAAAATCTCTGTCATACTTACAGGGACAAAGCATTCAGGTGAATCAATTCTAGGATAAAACCAACTCTGGACACTTCTGACCACCTTAGATAAAATTTAAACAACTCTGAAACTAGGAAAAAAAATAATCCAAAGGCAAAGTATGGCCAAAGGCATATTAGAATACATTCACATCAGTGAAAATAACATTTTTTTTATTTTACAAAGATAATCTCTCCCTTGTAAAGTATTCTGGAAAGTACTCAGTTTACAAATTATTCTTTGTTTTGTATTTATTCTACAGCTTGTGTATATTTGTAAGAAACCCTAAGTATATTTTAGTGAGGGGCAAACACAGGCCCTGGATCACATTCATCATGGTAAGGGGACAGAAGTCTATGGGACTAGGTAGGATCCACCCAAGGGTACCACGGGAGCTGGTGGAAGAGCTCATTGAGCCACTTTCTGCCATTTATCAGCTGTCCTGGCTAACAGAGGAGGTCCCAGGTGACTAGAAGTTGGCAAATGTGATGCCCATTTACAAGAAGGGTCAGAAGGATGACACAGAACTACAGGCCTGTCATCCTGACCTCAGTGCCAGGCAAGGTCATGAAGCAGATCATCTTAAGCACAACCACATGACAACCAGGGGATAAGGCCTAGCCAACATGGGTTTATGAAAGGCAACTACTCCATGCAGTGCTGCAGGCTGGGGGAAGAGGGAATGCTAGTAATTAGAACAGTTGGTTTGTCACTTCTGCTTCTTGGACTGATTAAAACCCCAAACATTCTGCTCTTCCATAACAGTAATGGCAATCATTGCTCTTGCTGTTAAGTCTCCATCTGAAGAAAAGCCAGGCTTCCTGAGAAAAACATGAATATTTAGCCCATAATGATCTGTTTGTCACACCAATATACTCCACAGTAACTCTGGTTACATTAATTCTCTGTAACAAAAGCTCCACTAGAGACTCATCAAGGTACGGATGTTCAAAGGACATACAATTAGAATCCAAGTGAAACAAGAGGGAGGATGTGCAGTGTTCCTTGGGCCTGACTCTGTGAGGAGAGGCTGTAATGCCCCAGTGGGCTTGGTGAGTTGAGGGGAAGGTGATTTTGAATTACTCGGACTCAGTTCTCAGGAGGTTCGAAAAGAAATAATTTTTACTTAGGAAGTTTGGGTCACCATGTGGAATAAGACACTTGGAAAATCAGTAAACTTCACAGCATTCAAACATTCTGTGCAAACTTTTAACTCAGCACACCTTGAGAGCACAAAGCCTTAGCTGGACACTGACCACGGCACTTAGCGAGTCATTAAGGGGACACTGCTCAGTGCAGCTTGGAGCTTAGTGTTGCAAAGGAGAAAAGAAGAGAGAAAGAGAGAAAAATAGATGAGAAAGAGAGGTAGATAGTCACCACCCGTGGATCCAGCGTGGTCCCATCAGCTCCCAGCCCAGGGCAGTGGGACACTCCACGTGGCTCACGTCTCTCTGTCCTTTTATCCATTCCTTTTGCCCAGGGCCTGTCCCAGGGTGAGCTCACACCTCTGCTGTGCTTTGGGCAGAGCCAGGAGCTTCAGCATCATCTCAGGGCTTGCAGCAAGGCCACGTGGTCGACCACCACCATCCCAGGGCTCCCATCAGAGCCAGGTGGTCACTAGGCCACTCCAGTGCAGACCTGCAGTTACCTGCTGAGGCTCAAGGGGCTGGGGAGGAGCAGCAGCAGCAGCTGCCACACCTAGGGCAGAGCTTGACCTGCTCCCCACACTGTTTTCCCAACTAGTTGTTTTGAGCCAGACAACCTTTCCTCCAGTCCTTGATAGAGGCCCATCAGCTTATGCCAATCAGCAGGAGCAAAGGTGTTGAGCACCTCTCAGAAATAAAGGTGTTTTACCAAATCCCAGTTTGGCAGCATACTTCTACACTTACACTGCTCTTAGGACTGCTGCCATACATGAAATTAGGCACATACTCCAGTAACTTCCTCCATAATGGCCTATGTGTTAACTTGAAAGTTTTATTGCTCTTTTTCTAAGTCAAAAAAGAGAGAAACACACCTATTTCTAAGTAACTGAGTACTCTCTTTAGAATGTGAGCTTCAGTATTGTTAAGTAGGTTGTGAAACCAAATAATAACTTACATCAAAAACTAGAATTCTGCAAGAGTGCCCTACTGAAAGTGATACTCTGTAGACTGAAACAGAATAAAATTATTTAGCAAGAAAACATAAAATGCCTGTATTCAACTTTTCACATTAAAAAAAAACAGATTTTGTTTTAGAACACTAACAGGTAAGGCCACGGAACTCCAACAAGGTGCTAAGAAGCATAACAATTTCAACTATTAAAATTAACAATAAATATCAAGAAACTCATCTGCCTATTTAAAATTACAGCAATCAAATCAATCAAGGAAAGCAGCCATCAACATCTTGAGTCATAACCGTTTTCAAGTAAAAATTGCACTGTGTGCTTTAAGACTGTCACATTCTCACATATTGTAACAGTGTCAGAGTAATACACAAGTATTAACTTTCAGCCTTCTGTCCTGGTTAGTCACAGTTTCACTGGAATTCTCTGGTGTGTGATTCTGATTTTCATCCTTACTGTCTTCACCAGGTAAATCTTCCTTCTCTTCTTCTTCACTCTGTAATGGCTTCTCAGATTTGTCCTCCTTTCTGCTACATACATTCTTCTGGCCTATCAGTGGTTTTCGCTTAAACAGGGAAAACTGAAGTAAAAAAAGCAGATAAATAATATGTCCAAACCAATTAACTGTGAAATTCAAGATTAAAAAACCACAAACCCTTTCATATATACCAAGGTTAGGTGAGGTTGCAAATTTCTCCTCGGTAAAATAAATATTTTTTTAAAAAACAAATTGACTATTTAAAAATATTAATGAAAAACATTTGCAATATTTGAAATGTGTCAAAACAGCACACAGAAATCAGAGGAGTTAAACCGGTTGCATTTTGTCAAATTACACGCTGTGTATTTTGTACAAAATACTGCAAATCTTTGGGTTTCTTTCAAATAGGAGTCTGAGGCAAGGATCAAAAATACAGGCTCAGACGTGCAAAGCCCAGAGCAGTAAATGCTGTCCATTCGTGGAGGGGAGGGATAGAGAAGCTCTGGTGGGTGCCAGGGTCAACCCACGACAGTGTGTACTCCCATCAGCGCTCATGACAATGTGTTTTTATGGCAGTGAGACTACACACATGCTCAAAGTTAACTGCTGCTTATGGTCTTTGCTCAACAGGGAAAACAGCAGAAGCCTCTGGATCCTACACCTGTAAGAAATTCCGTATCAGGTTCTCCTCAACTTGCTTATACACACACATATATAGATATATATGTTCACAAAACCAGTGCATGTTGGAAATAGATGCAAGGTCAACCAGCTCATCTGCTGCTTTCAGAGAAAAATACAGAGGAAAATATTCTTAGAAAATGTGCACAGGAATCAAGTTCTAAGTTTTCACCTCACCCATATGTGATGTGATTAACAACCTGTCTTTTATGGACATGCTGTACATGAACATGTGATAATGGGCTTCATCTAATTTCTACTGACAGAAGTAGTATGATTTACTGTAAATGAGCAATTATTCGGACAATTTTATGTTACTTTATTGCAAAATAAAATCAAATCTTAGAGAGAACAGGTTGCTGAGCAGTTAAATTATTTATGCAGAGAATGTAAATCGAGGTATTTGCTTTGGTGACTGCACACTGCCTTGTTGGGCATTGGCAAAGCTAGAAGGAAAAATCAGGCCAAGTACCTTTTTTCTCCCAACAGTTTCCTCAGTTATTTGATTATCAGTGTTCTCTGAAGAACTGTTCCCAGTGTGATTGTCAGTGCTTCCTTTCTCTACAATAAAATAAACATTTATGTTAACTTCCTTCTGATTCATGCAAATCAGAAAGATATCACAGAAAAACTGGAAAATAAATGAAAAAAATTGTTCTTAAACTTATTTTTGAAGTAGAAGTCACTAAACAAAATATGGATCTTGAAATAAAACCCCAAAACAATCAGAATATTCAGTTCAACTTGACACCCAGCCTGACAAGACTATTTTTATGTTTTTTAATCTCTCTTTGTAATGCCCTTATATTATTCTCCAGATGCTCAATTTTCAAGAACAGAACACTTATGGCAGTGACACTACATAAAATGTTTTGACTTGACACTCATAGCTTCCTCTTGCTGACAGAAGACAATGTCTTGCACACTGATTTTGAAAGTATATTCTGATTTGGAAAAGCTGACTCTTAGGGCAGGAGTTACGGCTCAGCATGAATTTTATTCCATAGAAACAATTCTGGGAAAGGAAAAACTTTCCATCTGAGTTGATGTTCCTATGTTTAAATTTTCCTATACTTCTTGTATGAATCACATACATTTTGAACTTAGTATCAAAACTTCCAGATCACTGGATAATAGAAAAACATTTAAGCCTCTATTCTGTATGAACTATTTCCATTATAATATTGAAAATAAATAGTACAGCTTCTCCATTATAAAGGCACATATTTTATATGTTATTTTCTTTCAAAAGAACAATTAGATGATTCCAGAATTTCTAAAATAAAAGAAGCCTTTCATATATAGGGCACCCAACTTCATGCTCCTTCCCTTTTCTAAAGGAATACACAGTTCACACAAACTGTCATCAAAAACACAAGGAGTGTCTAGACTTACATAGACTCATAGAATCATCAAGCTTGGAAAAAACTTTTAAGACCATCAAGTCCAACCATTAATGTGTCACTGCTGTAACCTCTAAACCATATCCTCCAGCACCAGATCCAGATGCCTCTTAAACACTTCCAGGGATGGTGACTCCACCACCTCCCTGGGCAGCCTATTCCAGTGCCTGAACACCCTAACAGTGAAAATGTTTTTCTAATATCTAAACTGACTCTCCCCTGTCTCAGCTCATGGCCGTTCCCTCTAGTCCTCTCCCTGCAGGAGAGACCATCCCTCACCTCTCTGTGACACCCTTTCAGGGAGCTGTAGGGAGCCATGAGGTCACCCCTGAGCTGCCTCTTCTCAAGGCTAAACAAACCCAATTCCCACAGCAGTTTCTCATACGACATCTTTTCTTTTATGAGCCTCATTGCCCTTGGCTGGACTCACTCCAGTGCCTCAATGTCCTTTTAAAGAGTGAGGGGCCCAAAACTGAACACAATACTCGAGGTGTGGCCTCACCAATGCTGAGTACAGAGAGATGATCACTGCCATAGTCCTGCTGGTCACACTATTCTTGATACAGGCCAAGATGCTCTTGGCCTTCTTGGCCTCCTGTGCACACTGTTGGATCATATTGAGCTGCTGACAACCAGCACTCCCAAGTCCCTTTCTGATGAACAACACTTCAAGCCACTCCTCCCCCAGCCTGTAGTGCTGCATGGGGCTGTTGTGTCCCAAGTGCAGGACCCAGCACTGAGCCTTACTGAACCTCATGCAGTTGTCCTCAGCCCATTGATCAAGTCGCTCCAGGTCTCTCTGTAGAGTTTTCCCACCCTCAGGTGAATCGAAACTCCCACCCAACTTAGTGTCATCTGCAAATTTACTGAGAGTGCACTTAATCCCTACATCCAGATCATCAATAAAGGCATTAACTTGGACCAGCCCCAGTACTGAGCCCTGGGAAAAAACCACTAGTGACTGGCTGCCAACTGAATTTACTTCCATTAACCACATCTAACCACCTTCAGCATGGCTGAACAGTGTTCAGTACTTAGCACATTTCACCTAAGATAATCTGTGAACTGTGTCATTCAGTACTTTCATAATAGAGATTGTTCAGAAAAGTTTTAGCTTTTGCAATGTTTTATCTATCTTTAGAATGTCCATTCGTAGGAGTTGTATTCTTACCCTGCTGAATGATGGTCTCTTTCTGATTAGTGTCTTCTGTCTATGGAGAAACAAAACCAGTTAAATCAAACTTGTTAAAAAAATAAGGTGTTTTACTATTAGCACCTAGATGTGTTCCTCCCTCTACCAAACCCACCCCAACAACAACTTTGCATTTACAGGATAGCTACACATAGATTCAAACTAATCTTAGTTGCAGAACCAAATCCTTTCAGAGACCAGTAACTTAACAGGAGTAAATGCTTTTACCTCTCCAGTTTCCTCTGTGCTGTCACTGCTTTGCTCTCCCTCAGGTGTTTCACTATGCTTTTCTTCTTCATATTTTTCCTCTATTTCCTCTTCTTTCTCTGTTCCTTCTCCTGCTTCCTCTCCTTCTGTTTCTTCTCCCTTTGCTTCTTCTGTTTTTATTTCTTCTTCTTCTTCTTCTGATTCTTCTTCTTCCTCATCATCATCTATCTCTTCATATCCAGAGAAGTTTTGTTCCTTTGACAAAATTGCCAAAACAGAATTTTGAAACTCAGGCTGCACAATAATATCATGGTCCTCATCCTACACCAGTTCATCACATCTCAGAATTTGACTAAGGCGAAGAAAACTCAAAAGAGAATGTTCCAAGGAGCAGATAGAAGACAGGAGTGAGGAGACCTCATTCAGAGTTTGCTGATTTTCATATATTTTAAGACTGAGAAAGAGAATTGAGAATGAGGTAGATAGGTACATGTTTCTTCCCTGGTGTCTTTTGCCTAGCAGCCATAAACTAGGAATTGCTTAGCAGAGGTTTTAAACATTAAAGGAACCAATTTCTCCCATTATCTGCCCAGTCCATTATAGCTTTAGATGCCCAAAGGCATGACATGGGTCCCTTACATGCCTAAACAACAACTGAAAGGTATAAATACCAAATAGGAGATTTCCTGTGAAAGAGAAGACTCTTAATAGATGGGGATTAGGTCTAAGGAGGTTGTTCAATGGACACAATGCTGCCACATGGGACTGAACAGTGCTCCCTTTGTAGAGTACTAGTAAAGACAACTACAAAATACATTTCCACAGACTAGCCTTTGGCTTTGATGCAGGACTGAAGAGGAATAGGTAAAGGAATCATATCCTATGCTAGCTAACATTTTGCTCTCCAGAAAACTAGAGCACATCAGTGTCACTCCTGAACTGTCCACGCTGGGAAGATGTACTGGGTTAACATTTAACTAAAACAGCACTCAATGTAACAATATTAACCAGGATGCTACATGCAGATGAGAGAAAAAACTCAAACCAAACAACTCACTTTACCCTTCGTGGGTTGGAGACGTATGGAGACAAACGTTACAAATGCATGTAAGATTTTCTTGATTCTGATCATGATGTCAAGCTATCTGATGTGAAGTGACTGGAAACACTGCCCGACAAAACTCTTAGCAAAGCTAAGATACATATCTTGTACTTTCTTACTGAGCAGTTCCAGTGAAAGCTTAACACCTTAAAATCTACCTAGTGCTTCCATTTGTCATCAGGTATTTGAACTGGACTTTCATTTTGTAGCTATTCATGCAGAGAAGTTATTAGCTCAGCTACTCTAAACCTCAGACAAGTATCTTTCACTTTAATAATTACTTGAGAAAGAGCTGTCCAGTTTGATGACTGACAAAATTCAAAGACATAAGTACTCAAATAAGAGATTTAAGAGCTTATCCTTCCAATTACAAGCAGTAAGGCAGTCAACAAGCCAAACTAGGCTCTCCTTACATAATGTCATGTAGACAAACAGCTCAGCTAAATACTCTTAAAAGAATTTTCAATAAAAAGCTGAGCCTGCCGCTATAACTTGTTTAAAAGTTCACATCTAGACTTCTCCTAGGCCATACTGGATTCTTAATTGCACTATTCTATGTCAAGAGCACTCAAGGTGGATTACCTCATACTCGTAACAGTCCCTTACTGCTGCTGGGGTGGAATACTAATGCAATGCTGAGCTTGGAATTTCAGGCACACTGTGCAGACAGGGAAACAACTGGAAACCAGACTTATGTCAGGCATGAGCTTCTGTTGCTGCATGTCAATCAAAAACTGAACTTTAAAGATATACATTTATGAGAGCCAGAATGGTAAATATCTTTACACTCAACATTTCAAAGACCTGACAATAAATATTTTAATAACTAAGTATGGGGTTTTGAGATAACAGTATTAATATTTGTATAAATTATTATAGCATGAAGTTTCCAAGCAGAAAAGCAATGGTAACTATCATAAATCCTTGAAAAAAGACAGTGATTAAGTGTACTTGCTTCTTCTTCTGGCAAGAGAAAAACAAAGCCTCTGTTGCTCTCAGCAGTGAGATTTTCTGATGCCAAAGCTGTCTCTTCAAAATCCTTTCAACATGCAAAAGTTAACCTCTCCTCTCTCCATTAAAACAGATGAAAAAGTATATAAAAGTATTACAGCTCAGTGAGTGACTTCAGATCACAAACACGCTCAGAACTTCCCTGAGGACAAAACTGTAGGTTTGCTGTTTGTACAAGCAAAGTATTTGCTCAGTTGCTCATAGAATGCCACAGTACTACACATTTATTTGAATTCCACAGTTAGAAATTAGCTAATAATTTGCTCTTTTACATTTACTTTGCCCTTTTTTTGCCTTTTTACAGATCTGAAGACCCTGTTGTTTCCGAGTTTGATTCTGCTCCCCATAATACTTATAAAATTAGAGACAATACACAGAAGTTCAGGGGAGTTCATAAATTCAGCCTATAAGCACTAAGAAAAACCTCAGATTGCATTAAAAGATGCTTTGCATTTAATCACTCTTATCTGTTTCAGAGTATTTAACCATATTTCTGTCGAATGACTAGATGTACACCACAAATTCAATTAACGAAAATAAAAGACTGTTTGTTATCTGAGAGGTAAGATCTAGAAGATAGTGTTACATTTGGAGAAAGTAAGCTAAAATTTGTCTTAAAAGATGCCCAAAGTTAAGAAAAACTACAGGGGAAAAAAAGCCCTAAAAGCAATGAGAACAAAACCTATGTGTTCTTTACTACGATTCTGAAAGGCTCCACTCTAAAGAATACCCATGTACCTATACAGACAAGATAAATAAATAAACCAATTATTCCTGACTTGTTTTAAACCATACAGATGAACAGTTTTTCCATGGGACAACCGTGAGGGAATAAATCATGAAGAGGAAATAAATGCTTTTTTTTCTAGGAATACAAAGACTTTGAATGATGGTATCAAAAGATAGATTGAAATAAGGGAGTTACTTCTTCAGACAATGTGTAAATAAATCTAATAGTTATTTTCCAAAACATGTACTGGATGCTAAATAGGTTAAAAATCAAATGAAAGACATTCATGGAAGGACAATGGC
>NW_008686609.1:24518-30790 GCF_000695815.1 Acanthisitta chloris | reverse complement strand
TGAACCACCAAGGATTGAATATATTCAGTACACTGAATGATTACAGGGGAGAGGTAACATTACATGTTTGCACTAATATTTTTTCCCAAGCATTCACCAGTAGCCACTGGTAGATAAAAGATGTTAGACTGGATACACCTTTGGTCTGCGCAATCGTCTGTTGTTTTTTCTCTCTACTGCAGGATTTTTTTTCTTTACTAAAAACTAGTCCAGCAGTATTTCTGCCATGTTGCTTCAGTACTGCACATAAAACTGTTTATATCCTGTAATAAATACCAAGGACCTACTGAATTTCCACAAAACCACAAGTAACAAACTTTATAAACCAGTATGAGTCAAACTAAATAAAATTCCACTCATTACGCTAATGGAGTTCCAAAGTCCCATCAAAGCCCAGAAACGCTGGCACATTGTACAATTTATGGAACAGTTCTGTGGAAAACCCTCAGAAGTGCTGGAGTAATGCTCTGCTTCTCCCCTACCACAGGAATGATCCACAAAACTGCACAAAATCAGCTCTCAGTTCAATGAAATTTCATCCAGACATAACAAAGAAGAGGGGATGCCCATGAGTTGACTTCTTTCTCTCTCACAAAGCTTTGTGCTATCAGCACATGTTAAGAGAGGAACAACAAATGGTCTTCATTTGCCTAAGAATTTAGATCAAAACCTACACACAGTAGAAGAAGATCCATTCCTATGTGGAACTGGAAATTCTCTCACTTTTTTCTCCCTCTCTCTAGGAATACTTTTCATAAGAAATGACAGGTTTTTTTCACAGCACAGTTTTTTTTCCAAAGATGAATTTTAGAATCACAAAAAAGTAGATGCCTTATCCAAGAAACCTAGGTTTAAGGCCTATAAAAATACTTCTCAATATTACTCTACATTTAATCATAGTAACATCCTAATCTTTCCTAAGCAAAATAAAATAACACATCTTAGCTCCACTTAGTTTCCAAGGGAAGTATTTTCACAGCACTTCAGTGATAACGCAGCACTTCTGCAAAATAACCAATGACTCATTGTTAGAGAGCTGTTCCCTTGGGAAGTGCATTTAACTGTTACCATATTGCACTCTACTAGAATATGGAATACTTACCCTTTTCCAAAGACTTACACATGCTGATGTCAAGACAATGTGTTCCAGAGAATTCCAAAGCTTGATACAAATTTCACAGGTACAAAGTACAGTCACTGGACTAACTCTTTGTTGTAGTTAGGCACAGCAAAATGACCAAGGTGATCTTACCTTCAAATGCAGTAGTATATGGAAGGGGGAGTGAGGTGGGAAGGATCTAGCTGGACTAGAATCTACTGGCAAACTACTAATCTACTAAAGCCTTTTTGGAAAATAAAATGCTGGAGATATTGTGTCAAAGATAGTTTAATTGCCAGTATTGTACAAAACAACATAAAAAACATTTCATAATCTCAACAGAAGTATTGATTCCATTAACATTTTTACTGCATGATGTTTATTCATTTTGATTCCTTTCTTCTCCTCTCCTCAGTTTCACATAGGACTTAAATAACTCTCTTGCTAAAGAATGTCAGCATGGAGATCTGTTTACAAAAATTTCCCAGACCACCCATTAGCACAGTATTCAAGTAACAATGCTGTATGATGAGTCCCTATCTCTTCCCTTACCACTTCAACCCCTAATACTTGAAACAGTAATGCAGTATCTTACAAAAATAATTTGCAAGATTCGTTTGTGTGTTTTAAGGAAACTCCAGAAGTACTAACTTTGTCTTTTCCAGAAAGAATTCAGACTTCCTTGCCACTGTCTTTACTATTTCATCTGCCTTCTTGGTTTATGCCTTTTTGGATATCACAGATGTGATTTATTTAGGAGAGAAAAACACAGCTCTCCTCCAATGTGGAGAAGCTTTGGCTCTGATCCTGACAACATACATGGTTCACACAGCAAGAAAATATATTCCCCTCCTTGAGAACCTTAGAGTTAGATGACTAATGTAATGCAGTTTTTTGTAGGCAGATATAGAAGCTTTTGTGCACTGCAGAGTAAAAAAAAGTAAAAAATGTTATACAAGTCTTTATTTTCAAATTCTTAATTGCATCTAATCACCAAATGTGATATTAAAAAACGATCCCTGAAAAGATGCATTCTGATTGTAACATAATTTAGGCCAAATTCTGAGTCTTTTTGCACATAATTGTGTGCTGACACTGAAATAAGAAGCCAACCTTAAGGCCTTTGAAACAGCCCAGGCCACCACTTCCCCAGGCCTGCATTTCCATTTACCTGCCACTACTGACCCATGTAAATTTGGCAACTTGTCCTTTCTTTAATTTCTGCTGAGTATTCAGATATTTCACCAGTGTATGAACAGACAAAAAGCAGGGAGAATGCATATGAACTGCTACCAAAATTTAAAAATGTGTATTTGCTAATTTCTGACACTCCTTTCATATAAGGCACATTAACAAGTAAGCTCTCCTGCAACAAAAATTGATGTATTGCTGATTCAAAGGCAAAGATTACACTGTTACAATGTATAATTCATGTTGTCAGGATGACATTACAGCTTAATTAAGAGGCAAACAGAGATTACTTCCTCAGCAATTACTTAAAGCTGTGTCATATGTGAAAAACACGACTGTGAAAATGACTGGATCAACAAGTGATGATTCCTTTTAGAAAAGCTTCCGAAATCTAAACATTTTCTATGGTCTTTTTCAAGAAATTGGCACTTAAAGACATGCATAATAAGATATTTTGACTACATTAAAGGTTTCTTTTAAGTAATAAAAATCAATCTGCCATAGTTTCAGAGCTTCCTGAATAGGCTTAAAATGCATCTCCAGTAGACTGTGCTACTTGAGTGTTAAATAATGAGGTAGCACATTGTTCCAAAATTGTTCTGAATTACGTAAACCATTTGTTACATGTTGTTTGGACTTTATCTTTTGTTTAGAGCTGTTTGTTAAAGTAGTACTTTCTGTCCTTTCTGGTTTCATGGGTTTGCTTTTCTTTTGTGGAATCTTATTACTGTATTTTGTTCTTTTATCTTTTGCTTTTTCCTCTTCTTCCCCTTCTTCTTCCTCTCCCTCATCCCCTTCTTCCTCCTCCCCTACATTCCCTTCCTCCTCTTCTCCTTCTTCCACCTCTTCCTCTTCTTGTTCTTCCTCACCCTCTTCCTCTTTTTCTTCTTCCCCTTCTTCTCCCTCTTCTTCTTCTACTCCCTCTTCTTCTTCTTCTTCTTCTCCTTCTCCCTCTTCTCCTTCTTCTCCTTCTCCCTCTTCTCCTTCTTCTCCTTCTCCCTCTTCTTCTTCCACTCCTTCTTCTCCCTCTTCTTCTTCTTCCACTCCTCCTTCTCCCTCTTCTTCTTCTTCCACTCCTCCTTCTCCCTCTTCTTCTTCTTCCACTCCTCCTTCTCCCTCTTCTTCTTCTTCCACTCCTCCTTCTCCCTCTTCTTCTTCTTCCACTCCTCCTTCTCCCTCTTCTTCTTCTTCCACTCCTCCTTCTCCCTCTTCTTCTTCTTCCACTCCTCCTTCTCCCTCTTCTTCTTCTTCCACTCCTCCTTCTCCCTCTTCTTCTTCTTCCACTCCTCCTTCTCCCTCTTCTTCTTCTTCCACTCCTCCTTCTCCCTCTTCTTCTTCTTCCACTCCTCCTTCTCCCTCTTCTTCTTCTTCCACTCCTCCTTCTCCCTCTTCTTCTTCTTCCACTCCTCCTTCTCCCTCTTCTTCTTCTTCCACTCCTCCTTCTCCCTCTTCTTCTTCTTCCACTCCTCCTTCTCCCTCTTCTTCTTCTTCCACTCCTCCTTCTCCCTCTTCTTCTTCTTCCACTCCTCCTTCTCCCTCTTCTTCTTCTTCCACTCCTCCTTCTCCCTCTTCTTCTTCTTCCACTCCTCCTTCTCCCTCTTCTTCTTCTTCCACTCCTCCTTCTCCCTCTTCTTCTTCTTCCACTCCTCCTTCTCCCTCTTCTTCTTCTTCCACTCCTCCTTCTCCCTCTTCTTCTTCTTCCACTCCTCCTTCTCCCTCTTCTTCTTCTTCCACTCCTCCTTCTCCCTCTTCTTCTTCTTCCACTCCTCCTTCTCCCTCTTCTTCTTCTTCCACTCCTCCTTCTCCCTCTTCTTCTTCCACTCCTCCTTCTTCAGCATCCCCCTCTTCTTCTACTCCCTCTTCTCCCTCACCTCCCTCTTCTTCAGCTCCCTCTTCTCCCTCATCTTCTCCAACTACCTCTTCTTCTTCCTCCTTTAATCCTTCACCTTCTTCCACTCCTTCTCCCTCTTGTTCAACTTCCTCTTCTTCATTTTCCCCCTCCTCTTCTTCCTTTTCATCTTTTTCCCCCTCCTCCCCTTCTGCTTCTGACTCTTTCTCCTCATCTTCTCTTTCCTCTTCCACCTCATCCTCCTCCTCTTCTCCTTCTTCTTCCACTCCATCCTCCCTCACTTCCTTAGTCCTTGTAATTGCATCTTCCTCTTCCTGTTCTTCTTCAGATAACTCTTCCCTCCCTGCCAATGATTCTCCTAACTCCTCCTCTTCACCCTCTTTGTTTTTTTCATTCCCCCTTTCTTTTTCTTCTTCATCTTCATCTTCTCCTTCTTCTTCTGCCTCTACCTCTTTTTCTTCCTCCCCCTCTCTATCCTTCTCACCTCCTTCCTCACTCTCATCTGTTCCCTCACTTTTAACCTGTTCCTCCTTTTGTTTTTCAGTGCCTTCATCTTTTGCATACTTCTCCATATCCTCCTTTTCTCCCTCACTCAGCATTTCTTCTTCCTCCATCAACCTGCCTTTCTCATCTCCTTGATCTTTGTCATCCTCCTGAATAATCTCTTCAGCCTCTTCTGCATCCTCATTCTCACTGTCTCTTTCAGCCTGTGATTCCTCCTTTTCATTTTCTTCCTCATTATCTTTTTCCTCTTCATCTTCATCTCTTTCGACTGAAACTTCATCTCTATCTTTTTTGACCTCACTCTCTTCTTCTTCCTCCCCTAGTTTACCTTCACTGTCAATTGTTTCATCTAGTTTTTCTTTTTCGCTCTCATCCTTTTCACTGCCTTCACTCTCCTGTTCTTGATCAGATTCTTCCTCATTCTTAATTTCTAACTGCCTGTGTTCATCAGATTTAGCTTCAGAGGTTGTTTCTTCCTCACTCTGGATTTTTATAACAGTCTCTCCAACACATTCTTTGTCATTGTTTGTAGTTTGTATCTCCTCTATCTCACTGTCTACTTTTTCTAAGTCCAAATCTTTCACTTGTTCTACTGTTCTCCTGCCCTTCTGGACATCTCTTCCTTCATAGTAGTGATGGTGGTGCTCTTCTTTTTTCTCAATCTTAAGTACATATTTTTCAAGACCGTTCCCACTTTCCTCACTTGAAGATGATGACATACTTACAGATACTTGTTTCCAAACTTCATCCTTTTTCTTAAACTCCTTCTGCTCTGCACTACTTTCTTCTCCTTTGACACATATACTTTCACATTTATCAGATTTTTCAGCAACACCCTTTATTTTGTTCTGACTTGCTATTGTTTCTTGACTTCCTTGCTTTTTAACAGGACTGTATTTTTGTACAGTTAGTGAATCAGTCTGGGGCTGATCCCCAGATGCAGAAGGAAGTACCTCTATTTTAAGGGATTGCTTAGGTTTAACAGCATTGGACTTGTTATTGGAAGAATTTGCTTTTACAGACAGAATTTGTTTTTCAGTGGGAAGATTATAACTTACATCCTCTTTGAAAAATTCAGGGTTTTCCACATATTCTTTTTCCCTTATCACTAATCTGCTTTTGTCCTCAGTAATCTGCTGAACATCACTTTTCAAAGTACTAACACTTCGTGCAAGCTCAGATTTACTTTTAGTTGTACTCTTTTTGGCCACAGGATTCCCTGCAAAGGCACTAGGCTTTTCTAAATCTTGTCCTGAGGATGCTGAAAGTGAGGTCTGCTTTTGTAAAGAGCCAGAGTCTAATTTTGAGCCCTCCTTCGTGACATCAGAATCCTTGTTTTTCAGCCCACCCTTACCATTGCTTTTCAGTTTCACATTTTTATTGTTCTTCTACTCCACATGAGAAGCAGAAAATTAAAAAGAAAGAAAGAAAGAAAGCATTAAAGACAAATGACAGCAAAAGAAAAAGGTCACAAAAGCATTTGAACAAGAAAAGAAGCAATTTGTGGGAGGGGATTAGCAGGTAGCATAAAATATTTCCCATGCAATGAATGTACAAGTGCACATATCAAGAGAATGTAACATTCTGGGAAAGGCTGATGTCCTACTATGCCTTTCCCACTACCCAAGC
>NW_008686609.1:15984-24503 GCF_000695815.1 Acanthisitta chloris | reverse complement strand
CGGTCCAGCCACTACCACGTGCCATAAGCCAGAGCAGTGCAATGTGTGAGGCTGTGTGAACAGACAGCAGTGAGTACAGTTCCCTTCCACCTTCCTCCTCCTTCCCCCTTGGGAAATCCTCTGATGCACTCATTGTTAGACATTTTCTAAGAAGTCTGAAAATCTGTTGTCTTTCTGCTTTAAATTTCACACTTATATAACAAATTCTGCAGAATAATCTAAAAAATATAAAATAAAATTATAATGAAATATATCGAAATGCTGAAAAGTAGAGGTCACTTTAGGAGTGAAACAGGAAGGTAATCAGAAGTATTTTAATTTCCTAATTAAAACCAGTATTATCGCTCCTTTAAATATACTCCGTGGTGAGTATCTGTAAATAAAATCTTTACTTACTCTGTGTCCCAAAAGTCAATCAGAATATGTACATATCAACAAATCAGTAGAAATGTATGTTACCAGCTTAAATTACAACATGCTTCTTACACTGGTGAAGTATTATAAACTCCCAGCTATGATGGATGTGAGGAGTTCTGTGTGCCTGCACAAATTCTCTCTGACTTCAGGCAGGTTGTTAGATTTTTAGCTCATGGATATTCAGAAAACCAGCAAAAGGAGGCCTATAAAATTTGCCTAGCTTTTTTAAAACTGAAAGCAAAAAAAATTAAGTACCAGAATAATACAAGAATTGCATATTTTTTCCATCACTGTAAGCAAACATATATATAAGTAGTTACAGTACCTTCTGCTTTTGGAGTGGTGATAATTCTAAGGACCAGTCACCAGGATTCAATTTCATTGCATGTGTCTGCAAAAAATAAGATCTCCATTAAAAATAAATACAACTTAGAGGGAAAGCAGCATCAAAGCTCAGTTATACTAAACAGAGCTATTTTATGAACATTTTAATATTGTTGTATGGTCAGGCTGAGAAATCTGTAAGATCATTTCACTTTTTTCAAATTTACTGTTTCATTCTGATGTTTTAAAATTGATTCATGATAGGCAGCAAACCAAAAAGGAGAAGGAAGCCTAGCACATGAAGTGTGTGATATGTCAATAATGCCTCAGAAAATTAATGAAGGCCATCATGGGCACTGTATCTGAAAACATGTTTTTTCTTGCAAGTGAAAGCAAAGTTTTACAACTATTAAATAAATGGCATGCACGAAGTGGCTGTTAAATGACTAAGTACTTTTGAGGACAAAGAAACAATGATTCCTGTAAAATGTGCAATCTCTTCAGCATAACTGACAACATCCTCTGAGCTAAATCCACAGAGAGTTTGCATTCCACTGAATTTTTTTTTCTCTTTCCAGTGCACTGCATTAAAGCCAGGACATGTCCTTTCTGCTGAGAGACAAATGTTTTGTGAAGGTGTACAAGCAATAAGGTGAGCATGGTTTTTAAATAAAAGACATATGTAGGAACAAGTTTGGGGATTGGCAAATACTCAGAATGTTTGCATTTTGGTCTTCTCTTTAATATGATCCACCTGTACTAAAAACCCTCTTTCAAAACAGGAAAAGATAGCTCTTCTGCCTCATTGCCTGCAATTGTCTCCTGGAAATCATCAAGAAAGCAAGGTGAAAGGATACCCTGTGGTATCCAGCATCCTTCTCTTTCTGTCAGGCAGAGCTAAACCATGGGGAGTGGCTGCGTTTCTTGGACTGCTTCAATCTCATGTTACAACAGTACTCAGAAAGTTAAAACATATTTTGGCATTGGATGATGGTATGAAATGTGCCCTCATTTAACAGCACGTCAGTGCTTCTTGGTGTCACACAGAATGTTCTGGGCTAGTCACGAGCTCTGTACTAGACCATGAAACATGACTCAACTTCTTTGTCTTCCCCTGCACAAAAATGACTAAACTACAGGTTCAAACTGAAGGAAAGAAAGTCTAGGTTGGATGTGAGAAAAAGTGTTTTACTGTAAGGGTAGTGAGACACTGGCCCAGGTTGCCCAAGGAGGCACCAGAAGCCCCAACCCTGGTGGTGTTCAATCCAGGCTGGATGAGACTTGAGCAACCTGATCGAGTGAGGAGATGTCTCTCTCCAGGGCAGGGGTTGGGACTGGATGATCTGTAAGGTCCATTCCAACCCTTAAATTCTATGATTCTACGATTATTGGAATATATTACCATATTTAGAATGTCAGTTGTATCTCCAAGGTTTCTGTCCATATTTTCATTATCTGAGTCTTCTTCTGCAGAGACTTCACCAGCTTCATCTTTTTGATGATTATTTTCTGCAAGGCAGAATAGGGGGAAATAAATACATGCCATAGGAACAAGCAGTATGTAGAAAATAGAACAGCCTATGCTTTATTAAATAGAGATTGTGTCTATTTTACTGACAATGAACTGAAACACTTCCTTTTCATCAGTATTAACATCAGGGGTAGCTCAGCAGTCTGGTCTCAGTGCATGACCATTTCTGCAGACTTTCAAAGCATTAATATTACATGAGACAAAGATTCTTCTGCCTAATCTCTTTAATAGTAGTGCAACAATTAGACCAAATTAGCTGCAGCCATGTTATCCACATTGCACATTATCTGTGTAATGGATGGAGACACAGGGAGTTTAACTCCAAGGCAGCACCATGAAAATGTGCCTATGTAATTTGCTGCTTGGCCTCAAATTCATCAGGTATGTGACCATATGACACAAAACCTGAGGTTTTAGGGCTAAAAAAAATCTAACGCAATTCAAATTTTACTGTATTGCTTTCCTGGAACTGGAAATGCCAATGGACATGTTGGCAGCTTTGCAAATAATCATCTTAATTCTAACTAAATTAATTACCTTCAAATTCGATCTGACTATCCAACAAATCTGAGCTAATTTTTACACAGATGCACTGCATCCTGCACTCTTCAGCAATTCTCCTCCCAGCAAATCACACATGCCCAGGAACCCAGAGGAAGTTCAGAACTGCTCTAGACAATCTGTGCAAAATTCCAGAGCTGTATCACTGTTTTTCTTTCACTCAACCCTCCTTGAAAACTTTCAGCATGTTTTCCAAACATGAACAGTGTCAGGCAATTCCTTGTATGCATTTTGTGTCTCCATGCTGCCAGACACTCCTGAGGTAAGACTGAACTCAAACCTTCTTTCATGTTCAAAGTGAGCATTTGTTTATGAATAACAAGAGCCAAACCACACTTAGCAAAAAACAGATGTGAGGACACTTCACCTTTTTCGTGGTCTCTGCCCATCACAGATTCAGCTTTAGGAAGACTTGTTGAAGAAAAACAGAAGGGGCTAGTGTTGCTAGTCACAGGCAATGAAGACTTTAAGAAGCTTTCTCCCAGTGCAGGCAGAGTTTGTGCCATTCGAGCAAACTGTCCTGGGGACCTTTCCTTTAAAAGATTCAAAAATACATTGAGAATAAAATCAGAAGAACAAAATCTAAGCAATCTCTCACCCTCGACAGTGGCATTTACTTAGAGTTGATGATACAGTGTTGCCACTTTGTACACAGAGCAGAAATAAGTATCTTTAACACTTTAATTATTTATAGTCCTGAAAAGTGGGCAGGTATATAGTGGGACTTTTTTTAGATCATTTTTTTACGCAATAACTTCAAGCGGGCTTAAAATATAGACAAAGGAGAAAAAGAACTTAGATTTTTATTAAAAATGAAAAACTAATCTCTCAAATAACACTGAGCTGTTTAATCCACATCAATATAATTTTACAAAATGAATGCAGCTTTTGCTAGGGTTAGTTTTCAGACAGATAAGGTGAAATAATCCAACTCATTGTGCTGTTTAAGGAAATCACATGGAATGTGTAGTGGAGATAAAGGAGAAGAAACTACTATTTTAAGTAGCTACAGGATCTCAGGGTATGTTAAGATGATTGTAAAATGTTCTCCTTTGATCTTTTATAGACTATGAACTTGCTTAATATACTCAAGGGCCCAGAGGGAACAGCAAAAGAGTCAAGATCTTGTTGTTTTGAAAAAATATTTCTAAGATAATTTAAAAAATGCAAAGGAATGGGTTCTACATTTTAGAACACAAAAAAACCCCAAACCCCACAAAACCAATTTTAATATTTTTTCACAGAAATAAACATGCAAAATGTGACCAATACCTATCTTTTACCTGCATCAATTTTGGGGAAAAAGGTAAATATTGATTCTTCATTTTATACATTAAGATTAAACTCTTATTTCAAGAAGGCATATTTATCACTGGGTATAGGTTGAGATTACAAGAGCATGTAGTGACAGGACAAGATGGAATGGCTTCAAACTAAAATAGAATAGGTTTAGAATAGGTATTAGGAAAAATTCTTTAGTGTGTGGGTGCTGAGGCACTGGCACAGGTTGTCCAGAGGAGCTGTGGATGCTCCATCCCTGGGAGTGTTCCAGGCCAGGCTGGATGGGTGTCCCTGTCCACAGCAGGGAATTGGAAGTAGATGATATTTAAGGTCCCTTCCAACCCATTCCATGATTTTAGCTTTAAAAGTGATTTTGTTTCGTAAAAGAAACATGGCAACTCTAAATATCTTCACATTTACCCTCTCCCGACGTCGTATTCGTGCTGCCGAGAGCTGTAAGGTGTTTGCTAGTACAAACTCTCCAGTTATTTTAGGGACAGTAGAAGTCAAACCTCTCTCATACAAATCTTCTAAGAGTACTTCTTCAGATCCTTTAGGTCTTGGAGCAGCAAAAACTAGCATGTGACAACCACCACAAGCAACCTACAGCTCAAAAAAAGTCTGATTATTTCATTTGCAGGTATCAACACAAGGATGTTATTTTTTTACAATCATCTCTAGGGGCTTAGATTATAAGAAAAATGTAATAAAGGTAAGACATATCAAATTGACTGAAGTTTTGTTCCTAATTACATCAGCAAGAGAAAAGTATTTCATTTATTAATGACAAGTGATTTATGTCCACTTCTTCTTAGTTAAATACAATGCATTTATATTGAACAGAACAGGTCTATCAAATTATTGATACAGAAGATAGTAAGATCTTTTCACTGATTTTCAAGAGTTTAGAGCTAGATATTTTGATACAGGTCAAACGTGGGCAATACTGGTAGTTTCAGTGACACAAACCAAAATGTTTTATCACAAAATCCACAAAATAAAGATTGGATTTCTAACAAATTTAAAACCCTCACCACTTCTGATTCAGCTTCTTTAAACTCCAATTCCAGTAAACAAACAGAAGTGATCCAAATTTTGTCCCAAAATTTTGTCCCAAGTTTTGCTCAGTCCTGACTCATGTCATGTCATGGTACTGACAATTCTGTGACATTTGTATCTTCTACACCTCAAGGAATAGATGAAAACAATTCCCTTACACAACTCTTGAAAAAAAAAGAAGAGCATTTCTGCTTTCTCATCCCATTTGGAATCAAAAAAGCAACACCTCAAATTTTCAAGGGTTTAAAACCTGCACAAAAATTGTCAGGATTGAAAAGACGACACAAACATGATGATGTTTCTAGAACACCAGATATTAATTTCCCCTGACTTCCAATAATCCAAGAGCAGTAAGTATTTCATTTTATAGGTTACCACAGCTTTATAGACCAAAACAGCATAGCACAAAATACTGAATAAAACCCTCCAAAGCAGCCTGTACGTGCAGTCCAAGCCAAAGACATTCTAAACTAAATGAACACTGTGGTAAGCACATATAATTTCCTCTTCCCTTCAGTTTGTGTTGCCCACTAATTAAATCTTACAGAAATAAATAATTCTGTAGCAAGATTTCAACTCTCATTAACAATGTGTTTCATAAAAAGATAAATATTTTGGTGACTGAGAAGCACGAACAAAAGTTTTACCAAAAGGACTGTAAACTTCAAGAAATTGTAACACAGAGTGGGATCAAACAGATTGCTAAAACTCTCTTCTCCAAAGCCTAACTTGCCATGTCGTCCATCTCCAAAAGTAAACATGAGGCCATTCTCTGCATGTGGAAAAAAAAGTATGTTGTAACAAAGATTCAATACAAAACCAGGACAGAACCATCACAAACAAAGTAACAGGACATGCAAGTAAAAAATACTTCTCTTCCAAAAGCAAAACCTGAACGACTATTTTTAAATTTTCAACAGATGATTCTGATTTTAAAAATGCCTATTTTCAGGCAAAATACTGTCTGAGATGTGAGTTAGTCTAAACAATTTGTAAAAAAAACCCCAAAAACCAAAACACCCCAACAAAATAATTAAACTGCCTTTAAACAAAGTCTTCTGAAGAAGACTATTTTTTAGCAAGGCATGATTATGAGGTTCTAATTCCCCAGGAGATACAGGGTACAGAGCTATGCATGGCATGGCTGTGAATCAGAATTGCCTGGCAAATCCAGCTTCCTCCCCAGCTCACTCAGCCTTCAGAACCAGCACATTTGTATGTCTTCTGCTACTGCTCATTTTATAACAAAAGCTATTACAGTATAATAGAGAAAGTAGAAATTAATTTCAGCATTTTTGACTTACATACCTGCTATTACAGCAGTATGATTTTCCCCACATGCAACATTACGTATTTTATGCCTCTTCAAGTGTTTCACAGACTTTGGTACTGAACTTTCAAAAACAAAAGTCCCATGTCCCAGCTGCCCATATTGTCCAAGTCCAAAAGTATAAACATCTGTCTCTGAAATTAGATAGGCAAAGTTAACAACAAATATGCTGACACACATAAAGTTATACAATAGCCAAATGGAAGTTAACTAACATCAATTAGTAACAACATCCAACAAAATAAAAACCAGAATCGAAGCACTAAAATATACAGAGAAAAGAATTCTGAATGGTTCAATATGCAACAAATTTTCTAACATAACTGCAAAATAACCCACTGATCACATGGGTTAGGGTTAGGGTTTGGGTTAGGGTACAGAGAGTATCAGTTAACAACAGATATATGGGAATTCACATACTGCAATCAATTCAAGACCACACAACTTACAAGTATGTGCATTTTCAAGCACAACAGAATCACAGAACCATAGAATTTAAAGGTTGGAATGGACCTTACAGGTCACCCAGCCCCAACCCCTGCCCTGGGCAGGGACACCTCCTCACTAGATCAGGTTGCTCAAGGCTCATCCAGCCTGGCCTTGAACACTGCCAGGGTTGGGGCAGCCACTACATCCCTGGGCAACCTGTTTCAATGTCTCACCATCCTCAGAGTAAAAAACTTTTTTCTCACATCTAATCTAAACTTACTTCCTTCAGTTTGAACCCATTACCCCTTGTCCTATCACTGCAGTTCCTAACACAGAGTCCCTCTCCAGCTCCCTGTAGGCCCTTCAGATATTGAAAAGTTGCTCTGAGGTCTCCACACAACCTTCTCTTCTCCAGGCTGAACAGCCCCAACTCTCTCAGCCTGTCTTCAAAGGGAAGGAGCTCCAGTGCTCTTACCAACTTCGTGGCCTCCTCTGGACTTGCTCCAGCAGTTCCACATCCTTCTTATGTTGAGGACACCAGAATTGCACACAGTATTCCAGGTGGGTCTCACGAGAGCAGAGTAGAGAGGAAGAATCACCTCTTTTGACCTGCTGCCCACACTCCTTTTGCTGCAGCCCAGGATTCCACTGGTTTATGGGCTGCTAGTGCACACTACAGCTCATGATGTGCTGCTCATCTACTGTCACTCCCAAGCCTGTCTCCTCACTGCTGGTGTCAATTACTTTACCCCCTTGTTACCTGCACGTACACTGTATGGCCCTAAATTTAATAGACAAGACCTCTTTAAACCAATGCTAATTTATATGTAAGAGACTGAACAGGAACAGGGTAGGTTTCAGTATTCTGCTCAGCTGCCAAAGCAGCCCTGCACTAACTACAGAGAACACTATAATTGTGTTATCTTGTGACAGAATAATCATCTTTCCACATTTATATTCTGTCTGGTTAATGGACTGTCTGTGCCAGGAAAAAGAATAAGAGCTTCTCCAAAGCTGTAAAGATCCTTGATGTGTTCATCCCTGGCATTCCAACACAACGCTGGAAGACTGTGAAGCTTGGAAATCTTGATGAGGTCATACTTGAAAAGAGAAAGTCAAAGACTAAGTTTCTTTGGAAAAAAAGAGATTTTCCTAGAATTTTACTCCTTGCCTGTTTTTCTTTTGCATGTAGGCAACAAAGGAAAAGTTAGAGAAGTACTACTTATAGTACTTGAAAAACTATTGTGAAAACCCAGGAAAGATTGGGAAGGACAAAAAACATCAAACAAAAAGAACTTGGGAGCAATATATCTTTACATCATTGTTAAGAACATGGTGCAGAGCATGTCCTCTCCTGCTGCACAAATGCCATTGGGTTAAAAATCTCACAATTTTCAAAGGCAAGAGAGGAACAGCCATCCACAGTGGAATGTGTGGAGCACCAAACAACAGAGATTCTTTGCTTTTTGAGAACTTCTTTGTGGCCACTGGAATAGCAAGGTAAGTTTCAGTGACACAAAAGGAGTTCACACTGTGTGACCAAATTCTCAGAACAGCCACAAACTGGAGAAATATTAAAACTCATTT
>NW_008686609.1:10944-15947 GCF_000695815.1 Acanthisitta chloris | reverse complement strand
GGGAAAGAGAAAGCAGAGAACAGACTGGACTCCAAATCACTACCACAGTACACTCACTCACTCGTATTGAACTTTCCAATTTCAAAGGAACCATGATGACACAGTGTAACACTACACATGGAAATGTTCTTTCTAGGAAAGGCTTTGCCTTTTCTGTCCCTTTTAAATTGTTCCATATTAAGATGTCATGAATTCACCCCATAAAAAAAGCCCAACAGCCTCACAGTTTTTCAGACTGTAGATGAAAAATACAGAGTAAACCTGTTTGGTTTTTTTTACTAAACGTAATAGTAAAGCTCCCTCTGCTGGAAATTTCAGTGCAACACCTTGGGAGCTTTAAAAATTAAAACAAGAAAATTCCTGTAACATTTAGGCTTTCTGTGTAAGAATCAAAAAAACTACACATGAAAGACTGGAACTTTCTCTAAGTAACCCAAAGTCTCATCTTCATCTTAGCAAATTACTTTCTCAGGATGATTGATTCCATAAACTCTATCTAGAATACTCCATTTGTCCTAACATTTCTTTGGAAACTGGTAGAACTTGTAATTTTCAACTCATATGGCTTTATATGATTTACATAATTACTTTGAGTGAGGTTGGATCTTTTGCACATTATATTTAATCCTAGCTTGAAACATGCAACATCATCTGCATTTCTATTGAGAGGGAAATGTTCTCAAATGTAGAGGAAATGGTTTTCCTTCCTCTGTTTCTACTGACAATGAGGAGAAAGGACCAAGCCAGGTTAGAGTGCCTTTATAAGGAGAATGATTTGGTTTACTGCCCCTATAGACCTGGGGCACCTAAGTGTTCCTCCTCCTAAATTTGCTTCTTAGTCAATTATCAGGGCACAGGAAGAAAAAAACCTGGCACCATCCTAATATCTAATCTAAACCTACTCTCTTTTAGTTTGAAGTCATTCCCTCTTGTCCTGTCACTACATGCTCTTGTAAGAAGCTCTCTCTCCCTCTTTCCTGTAGGTTCCCTTCAGGTACTGAAGGTCACAATTAGGTCTCTCTGAAACTTTCTCTTTTCCAGGTTGAATGACCCCAATTCTCTCAGTCTTTCCTCACAGGAGAGGTGCTCCATCCCTCTAATCATCTTGGTGGCCTCTCCACATAGATTCATTTCCCTTGAACATTATTATTATTAATATCATTATTATTACTACTACTACAACTATTATGCCAATGGGCTATTCAGTATTACAATAGCTTTATTTTTTTTTAAACAGCTTATGCTGAAAAACATTACTGCAAAAAATCAGCTGTCAAGACAATACTCAGAATTACCAGAGCTAGTAATTGGATTGGGGGATTTCAGTATAAATAGTACACAGACTTAAGAACGGTTTGAAAAATCTAGATAATCCTGTGTGGTTTGAACAGTGAGTTCTGTCAGGAAAAGGTAGAGCTTTCTCATCCTTTTCACCCTGTTTCAAAAGGGTGTCTTGGCTTTCTTTACTTTTGAAAAGACCTTGAGACAGAAGATGAAAAATCCAACATTTTACATACTAATGCACTAATGTGCTGTATTGTTATGTCAAACATTCTATTCTCTAAGGACTGCTTCACTTCTTCCTTTGAACAGCTATCTTTGCTTTCACTCCTTTCAGAGAATGAAAGGAGGGAATATATCCTTCTATAGACAGGATTACTCCCAGAGGATCTGTCGTCACCTGAAAAAAACCCTGGAAGATATTAAAGCTACTCCAAATCATCTGTTTCTTCTTCTTCAGTTTCTAGATTCACAAGTTATTATTATCCTACCTTTGAAAAAGGTTTATTGAAATAGTACAGAAATTGCCACTCTCATATTTCCTTTCAAAGAGACAACACCAACAGTGTTTGTTTTCAGTAGGAAGTGCCTGCAAGCATTGGGGGGAGTGGACGTATTTTTTTTAGTCTCTAAGGGAACTCATCAGGGATGAGGATATGATCTGCTTGGACTGGCTGATTGACTGCCATGAAATGAACAGGTTGGTGCTACTATGGGGAGAGAAAGCTTTTGCATGATGGAATTTTTAACTGTGATTTTCTAGAACAACTGCAAATATTCCAGGCAAGAAGTAACAAGAAGGCTTGTAAAGAAGAGGGTTTTCAATACCCTATTCAACATTTCTAAAGCCTATCTTTAAAAAGGTTTTTTTCCAAATTATTGCTCTCAACAATTTAATTGTTCTCTGGGAAAAATGCTTGAGTTTCCTATTTTGGAGTTTCAGAGAAAAAAAAAGGAATTATTTTAACATAAACTTTCTATCATTAATACTTGTTGGAGACAGTCCAAAGAGTAGCTTGATTTAATAAACCAGATAATGGTGGTTCTTACCATAGAAAATTGCCAATAGAATAGATAACAGTCATAAAAAAGAAATCAAATGAAGTGCTTTGGAATAGACTAATTGCACATCAGAGTCAGGAAATCAAATGAAGTGCTTTGGAATAGATTAATTGCACATCAAAGTCAAGAAGAAACTTGTCTTGTACTCAGTAAGATAACTGGATTATGCTTTCTTCTAATTTGATAAACCCCCAGTAGAACTGATGGCAAGAAATGACCCAAGACATGCACCAATTTCCCCATATAACATTTTCCCCTATCCTATTGTACGTTAAATGAGATAACCTACAGGGTTAATGCAGGGGAATATTCAGTAGTCAGACACTTCTTATTTTTAAAGACTGAAATGTCACATCATGAAAAACTGGTAAGACCTTGAAAGGATGAAAATCACATCAGTATAAAGTGTGTTACCAAGGCCAAGCAGCACTCGCTGTCATGGGAAATGGTACATGAAATTCAGAATTTCTTCAAAATGGTGCTACTTTCTTAATTTATGAAAATGATATTAGAAGAGGCATAAATGTTTCTGCTCCTCTTTAAAGATACCTCATCAGAATTTTCAATTTGTGGTCATAACATTTTTTCTCAAGATGCAAGTCAGGAGTGTTGTCAAGTTAACTTTCTGTTGCAAAGCCTATAATTCTTGTATCACACCCACTTTTAAAATGGTTAGTGTCCAAACACAGCCCAGCACAGGCCTGTCACTGGCTTAGCTGTTATGTGGATTTCTACCTCCTTGACATACAATGGTCTTAAAGTTAGGATCACTACAGCATCTTACATTTCAGTGGGATGCAAATTCTTCAGAGTGAATTGAGCTTAAGACTAAGTTCTAGAGCTGTTAAAAAAGCCAGTTAAGTTACATACCTGTCAGCACCACTGTGTGTTCTCCACCACAAGCTACTTTAGTAACCTTTTCCATAATTCCCAGTACAGGCTGTGGGACTCTATTGTTCTTCAGCTGTTCAGGCAATAATCCCAGTTTCCCATTTGCAGGTTCTCCAAAAGTATAGAGCTCACCATCCCCTGTGAAAATACAGAACAGTGCAGGATTTCCAGCATGCACTCAGGAGCAAGGATGAGTTGGTTGTCAAGACTGCTGCAGACACCTCCCTTCAGATAGCTATGGTCATTGATGAGGTTCCCTCTCAGCTGTCTTTTCTCACAGGAAACCATATTTCATTTCATTTCCAACCTACAGACTGTCTTTAGGCTTCTCTGTTCGTTCTAATTTTCTGTTTTAATTAGAATCTTTGTTCTTATACCCACGTGTAGACACACTCTGAACAGGCTGATAACTCTGCAGTTATTTGCAGCAGCATCAATTTTCTGTCCTAAAACAGTTACTCAATTAACAAGAGAAAAATCAACTGCAATGAGAGGTTTTCCGTAACCAAAACATTCCACTGACAGAAAGACATTTTATTAGGGATTCTAAGTGAATCCCTAATAATAGAAAGGAAAAGAACCCCAACAACAAAAAGAACCTTGTATTTTTTGGAAGGTAAGTATTGGTTTAATGCTCTTAGACCAGCCACATATTTCTAGAAACAAGCTGATAAACCCTCAAATGCACTTGGGAGATAACTACTTATGCAGTTCTCTTTGAAGAGGACCAGCAGTTCTTTTTAAACACTACTGCACTGAAAAAAATTAATCCAATCGCAATCTAATTAATAGGATTAGAGATTCAAATGGCCAAGCTTCCACTGACTTCCCAAACTAATCAAGTTTATTACATTTTTTTCAACTTAATAATCCAGCTAACAAAGATTAAACCATTTACTAAAGCAATTTTTGAATACATTACACATCCCTTTAAGGCAAATAGTCGAAAAACTCTAAAGAATAGCTACCAAGCATAAACAGAATCCAGTCAAACCCAGAGAAGTTTTGAGCAAAGTGCATGTTAAGGATGTGATTTACTGTGCAGCATTTTAAGGACATTCTGTTCACAACGGAACCTGGTTATTTAATTTTCTCCTCTCACATGTGTTACAATCTCATGTGTTGAACTTTCCCTAATGTGGCACATTTTCTGCATCACAAAACTATAGGTCACAGGAGCATATCAAAGAACTGGACAAGAGCATGGAAAATGCCCCTCAAAGGCAAATGTGCAGCTGCAGATGAGAGCAGATAGGAGACCTGGCTGGTGGCAACAGTGGACAAAAGAACTGGAACACTATGATCCCATCAATAAATGAAGATGAAAAAGAAAAGAAGTATTTATTCAAGACCAAATTGGTTAAAACCATCTCAAACACAAATTCAGAGCATGGAAGTGTTTGTGGAATGAATGATCTTTAAATCCAGTCCCTAAAAATGATGACAAAATGTATTAAACAAAAAAGACCTCAAGGAACCTGCAAAGGTCTCTATGAAAAGAGATCTCAATGAAAATTTATCCTGAACTTGCTTACAGTAACAATTCAGGCAGGGGAAACACCAGAAGAGGTCTAATATATTCAATTCCTTTCTGGCCACATGAATCTATTGCTGTAGACATCAGAGCAGTGGTTAGATGCAATAGCTTGTCCTGCTCTCCATCTCCTCCAGTGGACAAAGGAGCAATATGTGCTTGCCAAGCTTAATGCTTTCTGAAAAACTGTCCTCTCCTGAGTTAGTGTGGTCAGACAAGTCAACTAGAGACCTGC
>NW_008686609.1:0-10927 GCF_000695815.1 Acanthisitta chloris | reverse complement strand
TTTCAGCTTTTTCTTTCTCTGTTGCTTTGTTAGAGCCATATCTCTACCAGTGGGACCCAACATCCCAAGTCTGCAACAAGAAAGGAAACATACTGTGGAAAAGTCCTAAAGAAGATTGGAAACTATAGACTAAAACCTTCTTTTTAGTGGACCTCTGAAGAATGCAAAGGAAAGAAAAAGGGAGCAAACAATCATCTTTCAAATAAGAACTGAGTAAACAGACCAGTTTCCTAATTTGCATATGGAAATGAGCTATCCATTGTCTGTGCTTGTGCCTAGGCTAAATTTCAGATGTGTTTTTTATCAAAAATATTCAGGATATGTTCTACAACTACTTTGGTGTCAGTGGGGCACACGTGTACATGGTGGAATACAGGTGACTGACATATTTAGTAGGTGACTTGTCTGCAGACAAGGCATTCTAAAAGGCAAAAGTAACTTTTTGGAACTACTAAACAGACACTGCATTTAGCTTTAGAGCAGTTAAAACCTTAAAGACAAATGCCTACTGCAAAATCTTTTAAAACAGCTATTGCAAAGAATTAACAACTGCAGTTTAAAAAAAACCAACCAAACACCTGGAATCCAAACTTCACCACTTTTTTCCTCAATAGTCTCTTATTAAGGAACATCCTGCCCTGGAGAGGGCACTCTGTGTCCACACTATGTATTCCAGTATCCTCATTAAGCACCTCTTAGTTTTAACTCAGATATGCCTGTGATCCTCAGTTTGCTTAGGCAGTGCACACTTTATGTTAACCTTAGGCATATTAGAAAGGGAGCCACGTGTGCTATCCATTCAGCACAACAGCATGGATCAATTCTTACATCCTGCAGCTATGTTTTATCATTAAATACAGTGTATTATTTGATGTAAAAACCCAAACAGAGTAATTCTATGGGATCTAATAACTGGTAAGTAGCACATTGTGTGACTATGGTACACTCAGACTAAATGCATAGGTTTGTTTTTAAACAGTGTCAGGATAACACACTGACACCAGTACAACAGAAGATCAGTGCAGCAAATGCACTTGGATGTCCAATACTAAATTTTTATGGTAGCTGCAGCTGAAGTATCAGTCAAATAAAACTGCTGGCAAGGGCCCAAAGAACGTAATAAAAAAAAATTTACACTTTCAGCACAAAAAAGGCCATGTGTGTGTCAGTAGTTTCAGTGAGGTAGACTGAAGCCCATTTTGTGCAGGATTTGCAGATAATAAGGGTGAAAATCAAGATTTTTCCATTTTATACTCAGGCCTGTTTAAGCAGTATGGGTTCAACAACTCCTCGTTTTCACAGGTGATAATCAGTTCATCTTCATATTAATATTTTGAGACTCCATTTTTCTTAACCAGCTGAAAGCCTAAGCCTTTCTTCTTATCCCCTTCCATTAAAAGCTTCTACTTCCTTAGAGCACTTGGCATACACTGTTCTCTCTTTATTCTTAAATGCTTTTCCTCAACCCTTCTACTAACAAGAGCTTTTGTGACATCCCACTGCAGCCTTAGAGCTTCAGCTCTTGGCTCTAAGGCAGAGACAAACACATTCTTACTACATTCTTGACATCAGCATCATTTTTTCCCCCATTTATTCTGAGTTCAGGGAGCTGTGGACTTCCTAACAGGTGCTGAGCTCCTGATTAGTCCCAGACATTTAATCCATTTACTGTAATAAAGCATCTGCAATAAAAGTTGCACACTACCAGCATAATGCCTAATTAATATTTGTCTACGGTAGCAAACTCTCATTCTGTTAACAGCATGTTCTCAGAGAGCAATACAGATATCATATGTGGAAAAGTAACATTTATCAAGCAATCTGAGAAAGGTATCTGATGGAATAGCTCTTGGGTACCTGTTAAAAGCTTTACAATCAAAACTATTGATCCTTTGAAATCTTTAATTACTCTGAGGGGACCAAACTGCAAAGTTTAATAATGTAAATCTATAAGGCTGAGAGGAATTCATGGCTGCTCATACATAACACCATCAATACGGGCTGATAAATTTACCCATACTGGCAGTATTAAAAAATGAGTGGAATCTTCACTTTGGAAACCAACTGAGAGTTGGGAAGAAGCAGGTGGAAAGCAAAAGAGGTGGATTCATTTGGAGATTAGACAAGAGCTCACTGCAGCATATGCTTCTCCTCATACCATATCCTGCCTGCTTAACTGACTTTGAAACTTAAAATTTAAAACATAACATCAGACATTGACAACAATCTTGCACTGCTGGCAATGAGATGAATTTTTCGTCATATCAACTCTGTTCTATATTCATAATTCTAGAGATGAAGATTATTATTTGATCATCGCAAAAAAATGAATAATCTCAAGAAAAAAAATCGATTTTTGAAACCACAGCATTAATCCACAACATTTTCCATAACCTTCATGAAAATAAAGGGGTAAGATACTCCTTCTTTCTAATATACTTTTGCACAACAATGTGCAAATGCAGAAAATGAGCTAGAGGTTTTTTTCTCACAGTACTGTTAATTCAATAATTAAAAAAGGAATTATATAGTAAATTACATACAAGTTTCAAAAATGAATCAGGCAGGCCCACATTTTAGAGAACCTGCCCCTGGTAAATCTGAACAATTTGAAAACCACTGTCTTGTCTCCACTAAGCACTATTCCCATTCTCTCACCTGTTATAAAGGCAGAGTGATAATATCCACAGGATACAGAGGAAACAGGTTTTCCAATATCCACTTGACAAGGGACACTGACACAGGTTTCACTGGCCAAGCCAATCTGACCTTCTGAGTTGTCACCCCACACAAAGAGCTGCCCATCCTCTAAAATGAAGACACAGACAGTTAACAGATTTAAGATAAAATGTTGTTTCCCTGGAACACCAGGCTGGACACACACAAACAGATTTTGTTACCAGTTGCTCTTACCAGTTACTGCTGCTGAGGTGTATGATCCAGCTGCCAGCTGTTTGATCCTGTGCTGGTTGGTGAAAAAACTAATTAAATGAAATGTGGTCCTTTCCTCTGTGTCACCTAATCCCAGCTGACCTTCACTGTTACCTCCAGCAGCATACACATTTCCTTTTTCTGCACACAGAAAAGGACACGTTATACACAGAATGAAGAAACTGGAGCAAGACATTTAATTTTCAATAGAAAAACATCACAGAAATGTTGGGGTCTATTGGCCTGAAATACCCTTGAGTTGACATTAGCAGTTTCTGTTGTAGCTAACAAAGGCTTTCCTGCACAGGCTTGGATCAGAACTTTCTAAAAGTCTTACAAGTACTCAGACTGGCTGCATTCCCCACCACTCTGAAGTTCTGCAAGAGTTGTGAGAGAATGACTACCAGCAGCACTGGCAGCCAGAAACAGCTCCTTGCACAAATAATGTCTATTTTAAAATAAAGTGAGAGGAAAATGTCACAGCCAAGAAAACTGAAGCTGTATTAGCATGCAAATTAAAGAGACTAATAATTTGACAGCTTTGAGTATTGTGGATGACATACATTTTTACTTAGTATTTTATTAGAAGTAATTCACTCATTTTACTGTTTAAATCACTTTCGATTTAATTAATAAGGTGTTTTGTTTTAGAATCTTCAAATGGAAGTTAATGCTGATGACTAATATCTTCAGCTTAAGGGAACTTCAAGATTTATATTTTTAATTTTAGCATATTTCACATCTAAAGTTCTCATCTATGATGACACAGATAAGGCCCATTATTAACACAAATCCCAACAGAAAGATGATTAACACACAATTTATAAATGGTACTTGCTATATTAATGGCCACAAATAATCTAGTCAGTGTGTATACCACAAGTGACTAATATTTATCCAGTGCAGTCTGAAGTACTCAACAGTTATTAAAATGTTCTCTTTATTCCAAAAGTCTCATTTACAGTGCTCAGGGTCTCTACATACATAAACCTCCTAATAATCACACAATCCTCTTTATAACATTACTGCAAGCTAAAGCATTACAACCACAGAGATGGCTATTCCATAACAGAATTTAGAGAAGCATGACAAGCATTTGCATAAATCCTCTGTATACTCTTAAAAATTTACTTTTAAGTTTAAATTTACAGTTTATTTATTTACAGGTTAATAAAGCAACTTGTCACTGAAACAGCAGCCTATCTTGTCTAACCCAGAATGCAACAAAATTTGAAGACTTGAAAACATTCAGTTCTGCTATGTTTACTCAAATATATCACTTCACACTAATAAAGATTACTTGTCAAAGGTAAATTTGAGTACAGATATATAAAAAATAATAATATACCTTTAGAGGGCCTAAATGAAATACTGATAATTGTTAACCACACCTCAAATGGCAACAAGAAATTTTTTCAGATGTCTATTGCTAACAAACTGCTATATAACATTACTTTGTAAGTGCTTTGGCTCAGAATAAATCCAACACGCATAGAACTGGATATCAATACCCCAAGTTTTAACCATCCCATTTTCATTTATACTTCCTTCCTCAACACTCCTGGGGCTTCTAATGTAATTTTGTAAGAAAGCAAAGGAAGAAATCTACCTTTCATACGTATAAAATATTGGTTACATACCTGTGTAAACTAAAGTGTGGTTTCTTCCACAAACAGCAAGTTTTGGTTTTTCTGGTTTTAAAGCTACAAATTAAAGCCAAAAGAGGGAAAAGTTATAAACAAGCTGATAGCAGGTTCCATAACAAAATTCTTGGTGCTCTAGAGGGAGCTCGGATTTGTTTCCATATTTTTGCCAACAGAATGATTACAAGATTTGTTGCCCTTTTGAACTTAGCACATGACTTATTAAATCACTACTCCCCCAAGATGAGAGAACAGATCATACCTTAAAAACTTAAGACACTCAAGTTAACTTGATGATGGCTACTTCATCCCAATGCCACAGTCCCTGGAATTTACCATTTATGGATATGCCTTAGAGAATATATCCAGTAGGACAAAATGAAAGCTTAAAGCTGCCTTCAGTTTTCATTAACATTACTGTTCTTAATTCTCTCTTATGCTTTTCCCACTGTCTTAAATCTTTAAAACCATACTGTTCTTTTGTCTTACCACCCCTACCTCCCTTCATTATGCACACATCTCTTTTTTTGCTGGAGTTTTGCTCTGTAATGTTCTCTTAGTGATCACTAAACTCGATTCCTAAGGACAGCCCTACCTGGATTAGTGCCTACATTTCTTATATGTACTATCCTGTCTCAGTTTCAGCTCTATTACCACCCACCCACTGCAGGTACTTCCCTGCTCACTTTGAAAGATTGGGAATGTACATGAGAGGAGTCAAGAGTTACTTTGGTGGGAAAGAGAGAATACAGAGGTGCCTCTACACCCATGGCAAGTGCACTCCATTTCAGAAACAGAGTTAAAAACAAACTCACTGAGTTTCCCATTCTCTGTCCAATTTGTCAACAAATTACCCTCTCTCAGTCATGTCCATGGACCCTATACAATGCTCTTAAAACAATGTTATTTTACATAATATATCTTTAATTGTTTTTGCATTGCACTAGTCCATGACAAAGCCAAAAACAATCACCTTTCACAAACTCTTTTTCAATCCTTCCAAATCAACTTTCATCTGCTCCATAGCATTCAGATTAAAGTGCCTTCTACTACCTACCAAGTCACCAAATAAATCTATCTAGTTAAGCATGATCTGCCTCTGGTCTATCACACAGACACAAACACAAACCTAAATTGCACATATTCAGGTTCCTGCCTATCCTATCCAACACCTACCACTACCACCAGGCTGGAACCATAACACTTACAATACTGGCTTCTTCCTACAATCTTAATTTGTTGCATTATGTCCCAAAACTCTGTCTCCACCTTTCAGAGATGATCTTAATCAGCTCTTCAGAAACCTGTGCTCCATAACCTTCCTCCTATTTAGGCTAATCAATTGTATATGATGAGACATGCTGTCTTTACAATGTTGCTGGCAAATTTTCATAACCAATTTCATTAGTCTCTAGTCAAATCCCAGAAGACGTTTTCTCACAAAACATGCAGTCACAACCATTTGGCTCCAAGCCTGAAACTGAAATGTGTCCTTACAACACCATTCCCAAAGCCAAGAGATGACCAACTGCTAGTGAGAAAAGCTCCAGGACCTTCTCCTGCTGCCTGTTGCCAAGAGAAGAAGGATACCCCCCTTGTGGCTTTTTTCAATGGATGCCAGGTCTGGTTTGAACTGCTGTCATCTTCTTTTCATCTTTTATTCTCCATTGCAATTTGATAGTAACAACAAAACTTGACACCCAATCCATTTAAGCCAAGGTAAGAATCAATCTCTCCCATGGCTGACAGAAGATGTGAACCTGAGAGTAGCTGTCCCTCTGAAGTGAAATAGAGACAGGAGGAGATAAAGGACAGTAGAATAAACCAAATCAGGAAGAACAGAGTTTGAACAAGCAGGATAATTTGTTTTAAACAATAAACTGACAGATCAATCTGCTGGCAGAAAGGATGAAGATAAACATTCAATGGTGAAAAGAAATGTGTTAATGGGATAGATCTGACTTGACATAAGTAAGGGGATAGGGGAAAGTATTGACTTAGTTTTGTTTGACAAGATAAAACCAGCTAGGAAAGATCAAGATCACAGTGCAATGAAAACATATTTTACAACACATGAAAGAAAGTAGGCATTTATTTTATTGCTGCATACAAATGTATTAACATTTATGCACCCCTGGGCACTTCTTACAGTTGCTTAAAATGCAGCAGTACTTGTAGAAACTTTCTGATAGATTTTTTCATTTACAAAGTTGCTAAGATAAGAGCCATACAAAGGTTACACAACGCTGATGGACCTCTGATTTCTAACACACAGAAAATCATACAAAGGTTACACAACGCTGATGGAACTCTGATTTCTAACACACAGACAACGATGCAGAGACCAAGCATCTGATTATTGTCTTTGCAGTAAAAATGAAGATGTGGTTTGTCAGAAAAGGCAAACATTACATAAAATCAGAGCCCTTAAAAATGACATCCATCTAAAGCAAACTTCAGGTGCAACAGGACTCAGAATCTGGAAGTGATGGAAAATCAATCAGGGATCTTTTTAAGCTACTTTCATGACCTTGTGCAGTAATATGTTACCTCTGATGGGTAAAGATGGCAGAATCACTTATTTTGGAAACGCACCTTATTAAGCACCTTTTCACAAAGGTCTCCTTTAAATAGAATGGAAAAAAGAGAGAAGAAAAATGAAACACACCTTTAACACATGTTGGTTTGTTGACAGTGTTCTTTGATCCTAGTCCTAACTGGCCCCAGTCATTACTGCCGAACATGTACAGTTTACCTTTCCCTGAAAAAAAAGCACAGAATCCATACAAGTGTTTGAATACCTCATTCAAGACAAGCTGCTCATTCCCACACTATGCTATGTATTACTTCCTTTTTAATGTAAGGTTTAAGACTAGTCAATTCGATTCTTAAGTGCAAACAATAATCAATATCCTTGTGATTTTTCAGCTCAAAAATAGTAATTGCATTGTTTAAGTAAGAAACCTCCAGCCAGAGGAAGGGACAAAAAGCAGAACAAACATCCTCTCCTTTAATTACAGCACAGATAAAGTGCTCTTCAGAAAACAAGACGTTGCACTCTTGGACAGACCCTACAGCTCCAAAACCACAGTGTCTATAGGCCTCCTTATAAAATAACAGCACATTTACCTGAGCTCCCACATCTTTTACCCCAAAGACAGGAAAGAATAATGCAGCTACATGCTTAATGCAGGAAAAAATTGGTAATCATCAGCTTATTTGATGGTTAACAGTAATTCAAATCTTCTTGCATCTATTGTTTCAAGCAGATTTCCAGTGAAATTGATGATGGTGTTCAGCTGATCCTGTTACTTCTATGGCACAATATATTTAAGCCTGCCCACTAGACATTGTCAGATACACAAGAAACATTCAAGCTGAACAAAGTCATGCTTACTTTAAATCCTGTGAGATATATTCACTTATCACAAACTCCCTCCAGACAGTCGTTGGGCATGTCTTTGAAAACCTTGAGTGACCTCACACAAACTCCAAAGGTACCCAACAGTTCCCACAGAACAGTCCTCTCTCCTCTCCATGACCTTATTTGATATATTACCTTAGGATTCGAATAAGAATCCTTAACTGTCCAAATATATCACCTTTTACCATATAGATGACCCTCACTACAAGGAAGACATTGAGGTACTGGCGTGTGTCCAAAGAAGGACAATGCTGCTGAGGAAGGGTCTGAAGCACAAGTGCCATGAGGAGAGGCTAAGGGATTTGGGGGTGTTTAACCTGGAGAAACGATGCTCAGGGGAGACCTTATCACTCCCCACAAGTACCTGACAGGAGGCTGCAGCAAGGTGGGAGTTGGTTTCTTCTCCCATGTAACAAGCAACAGGACAAGAGGAAACAGCCCCAAGTTGTGACAGAGAAGGTTTAGATTGGATATTGGGAAAAATTTCATCACTGAAAGGGCTATGAAGCATTGGAACAGGCTACCCAGGGAAGTAAGTGGTGGAGTCACCGTCCCTGGAGGCATTTAAAAGACGTGTAGATGTGGCACTTAGGGACATGGTCCAGGGGTGGACTTGGCAGTGTTAGGTTAACGGTTGAACTTGATGATCTTAAAGGTCTTTTCCAACCGAAACAATTCTATGTTCTATACACTCCATTTCCAATACTGACCTGTAATAATAGCAGTATGTTCATCTCCACATGATATAAGTACAGGCTTGTCATTTTTGAACCAGAACTTGCTAGGTATATCTTCTGCAAACTTGCTTTTCCCAAATGTGAAAACAGCACCTGATTCTAAAACACAAAAAGACAATATCAGTTTCAATGAAAGCAAATTTTGCCTCATATATTTTGAAACAGACATGTCCTATCAATTCAATTGCACATTTTATTTTCCTGTCTTTCTCTCTTTTTTTTTTAATGGCTGAAGTGCTCTCTTTCAACAAGCCTACTTCATTTTCAGGCTCACATTTCAGTCCTTCTGATTCTCCTTAGCCTCCATGAATTTCCTAATAGAATAGGTATTGTTGATGGTATATTGTGTTCTGGGGAGACAGTAATTTATTTTAAAGCACACTAGTGTACTTTATCACTACCCTCTAAGAAAACCTATGAGGTGTGTAAAAGAAAGAAGCAAGAACTGTGCATAACTGCCTCCAGAAAGCAAAATACAATGTTTGTCCTGCAAGAAGGCCGAGACTAAGGTTTCTCACATATCTGAATTCAAACAGGTTTTCCAAATTGGATTAGAGACTGACATGCTGTACAGAGGTAACAGGCTCCAGATTGACCACTCTTCCTCATCCATCTGAAGAGACACATGTGCTCTAAAAACAGCCTCCTAGAGTCAAAACTCTCAGCCTTCAAACATGGGTTGGCACACGAGGAAGAACTTCTTTACATGCGTGTGACCAAGCACTGGAACAAGTTGCCCAGAGAGGTTGTGGAGTCTCTATCTCTGCAGATATTCAAAACCTGCAATCCTGTGCAACCTGCCCTAGGTGAACCTGCTTTAGCAAGGGGGTTGATCTAGATGATCTCTGGAGGCTCCTTCTAACACCAACCTTTCTGTGATAAGACCATGATCTAAAAACCCCAATCAAATACACCTCAAAATAAAGTCCAGGCAGCTGTTCTGCCCTTGTAATCTATCTGCTTTTTTCAATTCTTCCCACTTTCAAAAGAGTCAGCAATTGTTTCAAAACACAGAATGTTAACTATTAATTCACCTTTTGGTTAAACACGTGGTTTGACACAGAAAATACTAATTCTACAGAAAAATAAATGAACTTGCAAGTTAAATAAAAAGCCATGCAGGCAGCATGGTAAAGCAAAATTAGATGTCCCATTTCAAAAGTCAAACCCTGTGCTGCAAGCATAGAATTATTATTTTCAGAAATGAAAGCAAAGGAAATAACAAACCTCTTCCTTGTAAATATTTTGTTAACATGTAAGCTGTGCTAACACAAACACACACTGTAGCACTAGACTGTTTCTGGAAACATACATGATATTGACATTGAGACATTTTCTATGAAAACAATCAACAGTCTGCACCCCTGGGCCAAACCCCAAAGTTTCCTTCCATCAGGATCTGTAAATTTCTACTAAAGTAATTCTTCAATGCAAAAGTTCCCCTATTTGCAAATGACAAGTTATTTCATGCATCATTCAGGAGACATGTATAAAATTGCATTTACTGCCTCGCTAGACATGCTTCACTTTCAGCGTCTGATTAATAAACAAGCTTTGTGCTTGGAAGAAAGGCTTAACTTTTTCCTCATTTTATCTAGACCCACCTACACCTACAGACACGCTGAAGGGCATCAGAAAACTCTGCTTTGTTTTGGTTTCACCCTCCCCCAGCCCCGCAGCGCATCGGAGCGTGTTTACCATCCTCTCCTTGGCACCGCAGAGCTATCCGGCTCGTTTGTTTTCCCTTCACAAGGGCTAACAACAAAACATAGTGTCCCTTCGCACAACAAAAAGATAGAGAGATGACAATTCACGGATCTCCTCCGTTATCTCGCTCATTTCACACCTAAACCATCGCTCCTTACACCGAATCCCCCCAGCTCACAACGCTAAACCCGCGGGGCACAAACGAGGCGTTCGCTGTCCCGGCAACGAGCAAATGTGGACACGTTACCGCAGGGCGAACCGCGACTCGCACTCCCGGTACGGAGCGAGACATCCCCGGTACGGAGTGAGACACTCCCGGCACGGAGCGAGACATCCCCGGTACGGAGCGAGACATCCCGGTGCGGAGTGAGACACTCCCGGCACGGAGCGAGACATCCCCGGTACGGAGCGAGACATCCCCGGTACGGAGCGAGGCGCTCCCGGTACGGAGTGAGACGCTCCCGGTACGGAGCGAGACATCCCCG
>NW_008686608.1:58618-70808 GCF_000695815.1 Acanthisitta chloris | reverse complement strand
TTTTTTTTTCTGAACAAACTAAGGTGTCATCACAGATAATTTGGAAAAAATTTCATTTACTCCAATGTTGCTTATTTTTAATAAATCGGTTGCAGCTATGATAAATTATTGCATGTTAGCTGAATTTTATATAGGCTAAATGGATTACTATTTTAAACGTGGCTCATCTTATGTAAAAAAGGTGACATTAACTATACCACAGCATAAATGGCGGTTGGTCTGGAATTTAATATAATCACATTAAAACAAAGTTCTCAATGAATGAGATAAAGTGAATGATGAAATTTTTATCTATCTTTATACATGTTCCATTTCTATTTAAGTTATCTACAATCTGGTAGAGCATTTGTGAAATATCAAGCAGGCTAATGAAATAAGACTTTGGAGTTCAAGAGTAAAATAAATAAGCAAGTAAAATGGCTATGCTTCATTGTTCCTGTGATTGGATTTTTTCATTTGAAATGTCAGGAGATGAAACTATTTTCTTTATTTAGAATGTGCACCCCTTAATTAAATTTGTACTATATTGAAGAATCAAACCCCATCACTATTCCTTTCCTAGAAATTGTATTTGGGTTATAAGCAAGATGGAAAAGAAAATATTGCAAATTCCTTCCTGGTTTAATGAACTGTCTTCTTGTAAGCCTCAATTTTACTTTTCACTGAAAAGTAGCAAACATTGTACAGTAACTGCCATCAAAGAATGTGCATAGACCCATGATATACCTATGCTTGCATCCCTGAATATATTAAAAATTACTGTTGAAAGCATTTAAAATTGTATCTCTATGTATCAGCAAAGCATTCTGAATTAATTTTACAAAACCAATTTCAATTTTATTCAACTGAAGAGAGCATCTTTTTTTTTCATTTCTGAAGCTATGGTGTGTGAGACACCATCATATATGTATCATTTTATCATGTTAATTATTGCTATGCATTTGTCTCATTGACTGACAACAGAACACCATGTAGTAATGACTTCAGAGACTGATGGGATTTGTTATACAACATCAAGAATATTCTAGACAAGATTGAGCAGTTTATCTTTCTGATTTAGAAGGTGGTTAAGCATAAAGCCTTGCAGAAATATTTCTGCTATTGTGTTGCTCATGTTTTAAGTCAATCATTGCAGACTGTTTTCAGAGGACTGCTGACAGGAAGAAACCTTTATCTCAGTGTTTTTCTTCCTGAGAAATGCAGACTGTTTTCAGAGGACTGCTGACCGGAAGAAACCTTTATCTCACTGTTTTTCTTCCTGAGAAGAGAATATTTCACATGGGATAATATCCAATATCTGAACTAAACTACCAAATCAGGCATTCTTCCATTTCTTGAATTTGTATTGAGTCACTTGAAAACATAGTCATCTAAATTCTGAAATAGCCTTTGTCTGTTGCTTGATAGAAAGCCACTTTTCACAGCGAAAAAGAGTGCATCCAATTGCAATGCTCTCATAGGCAAAGAGATTATTTTCCTCATTGATATATGTGAAAATCAGAAACTACTCTTTTAGGCTGCTTGCTTTTTGATAATGTTAGTAAAGGATCTTGCTCGAATCATATTAACCAATGGAACTTGCTTCTGACATCAAGAAATATTTTAGTGGCTCAACCAATGGAACTTGCTTCTGACATCAAAAAATATTTTGGTGGCTACTTTTTCAGTGCTTTCCCTTCCATTTTTGTTTATCAAATGACCATGGGGAAAAAAAATCAATATTTCAAATAGTATTGCCTTAGATTAAGGTTTATTAAATTTGCTAATTAAATAATATTTTGCATTAAATCACAAAGGTAAAGATAAAATCATACAAAAGTTCTAAATGCAAGCAGTTACTCAGAACCTGATGATTTGAAAATTTGTACTTGGCAAGTTTATATAATATTGGTTATGAATGTTTCAATCTGCAGTTTCTCATTTAAAATACATGCATATTCCAAATGTGCTTATGCATATGAAGAATTACAACCTTAAGCTGTGAGCATTCCATTAACTCTTTTTGCTGTATCTTTCATTGCAGCTGCTTCCAAGAGAAAATAAAAAGACTGGGCTTAGCTGTAGGAGATTCCCTTCTAAGGGGAGCAGAGAGCATGACATGCCAACCGGACCCAACCCATAGAGTGGTCTGCTGCATCCCAGGGGCCTGGCTTAAGGATCTCACCAGGAAGCTTACAAGCCTGGTGCAGTCCACAGACTACCAACTGTTGATCTTCCATGTAGGGGGTTAGGAAATTGCAACACACAGTCTGAGGGTGATTAGAAAAGATTTCAAGGCTTTGGAATGATTGGTAAGGGAATCTGGGGCACAAGTGATTTTCTCTTCCTTGCTTCCAGTTGAAAACAGTAATATTGACAGGAACAGACTGGCAAAATCTGTCCCCTTGTCCAAGTCCCTGATGAATAAGTTAAACAATATTGAGCTCCCACAAGTACCCTGTCCCTCTAACTTTTCTTCCTACAGTCTGTGAGGGATACAAGTACCCTGTCCCTCTAACTTTTCTATACCTTCCTACAGTCTGTGAGGGACAAGCTTCATATTACACCCCTCCTCCGTCATATCTGGTTTAAAGCCCTACCAATTAGTCTAAGGAAGCTTACAAGCCTGGTGCAGTCCACAGACTACCAACTGTTGATCTTCCATGTAGGGGGTTAGGAAATTGCAACACACAGTCTGAGGGTGATTAGAAAAGATTTCAAGGCTTTGGAATGATTGGTAAGGGAATCTGGGGCACAAGTGATTTTCTCTTCCTTGCTTCCAGTTGAAAACAGTAATATTGACAGGAACAGACTGGCAAAATCTGTCCCCTTGTCCAAGTCCCTGATGAATAAGTTAAACAATATTGAGCTCCCACAAGTACCCTGTCCCTCTAACTTTTCTTCCTACAGTCTGTGAGGGATAAGCTTCATATTACACCCCTCCTCCGTCATATCTGGTTTAAAGCCCTACCAATTAGTCTAATTAGTTCCTGGGCAAAGACTCTCCTTCCCCACGGAGAAAGGCGAGTCCTGTTTGATGCCAGCATGCCTGATGCTGCATAGGCCATATCATTGTCACAGGTAGTGGAGGTTCCCACAAGAAATGACATGTTGCTGTGCTGCCCTTCAGAGGAACTTCGATGGGTTGGAAAGATGGGGAGAGAAGAACCAGCTGAAATTCATCAAAGGCTAGTGCAGGGTCCTGCACCTGGGAAGGAATAACCCTGAGCACCAATAAGCAGGAATAGCAGCTCTGTGGAGGAGGACCTGGGATTCCTGGCTGGCAACAAGCTCTCCATGAGTCAACAGTGTTCCCTGGTGACTAAGAAGGCAAATGGAATCCTAGGATGCGTTTCCAGCTGATTGAGACAAGTGATCATGCTCCTCTACTCAGCCATAATAAGGCTGCATATGGAATATTGTGTCCAGTTCGGGGCTCCTCAGTACAAGAGGGACATGGACTCCCAGAGAAGGCCCAGTGGATGGCAACAAAGATGATTAAGGGACTGGAGCACCTCACGTATGAGGAAAGGCAAAGGGAGCTGGGCCTGTTCAGTCTTGAGAAGAGATGACTGAGGGGGACCTCATTAATGTATATAAGTATCTAAAGGGGGGCAGGGTGCCAAGAAGATGGACCCAGGCTCTTCTCAGTCATGCCAAGCAATAAAACAAGAGGTAACAGGCAGAAACTGATACACAGGAAGTTCCACCTGAATACTAGGAAGAACTTCTTTACTGTGCAATTCACTGTGCAGTGGAACAGATTGTCCAGAGGGGACATGGATTCTCACTCACTGGAGGTATTCAAGAACTGTCTGGACACAATCCTGTGCCATGTGTTGTAGGATGCCCCTGCCTGAGCAGGAAGGTTGGTCCAGATGACTGATTCTGTGGTTCTGCTTCGTATAGATTCATGCCATCAATGTGGAAAAGAGGTACCTGAACCAGCCCAAGTAATTTCCTGTTATTTCTAAACTCTTTGTTTTGAAGATGCATTTTAAGAAGCTCAAATATGCTGGATATATTCATCACTATTTAAAAATCCAAAAATAATGGCTAGAAAAGTCTGAAGAACTAGCTGTTATGACTCTTTAAGACATTCATTGTTTTTCAAACAGCAAGTATATTTTATGAATTTCATGCTATATTGTGACACAACTGGGACATGAATAAATTGTTTTTCAAGTATACAGGCACAGATTTTTTTATATTTTATAACATTTTCTTTGCAGTTGGAATATTTTTAAATTTTTTTTTAATATAAGAAGTCTGTATTTACAGAAAATTAATATATAAATATGGTGTATATAAATTCTGCTATTAATCATATTTATTTACCAGTCTGGTTATGCTCTGATTTCCATCTAATAAACAAAATTTCTTCATATTTATGAATTAATTCCTGATTCCTTTTCCAAGTTGAGGCAAACTTCAGACCACTGTCTCTTATCCTTCTTCCTCTTTCTCAGTTTTCATTATATACCTTGAAAAAGTTTCATCCTCATGTGGATTGCCTTGGCTGGTTGCCAGACACCCATGCAGTTGCTCTCTCACTCCCATCTTTCACAGGACAAGAGGAAAAAGTAGGATGAAAGAACTCCCAGGTTGGGATAAGGACAGAGAGATTGCCTATCAGTTACTCTCACAGGCAAAATTTATTCCCAATTAGACATAGAGACAAAACTAAACTTATTTTTCTCCCACATGAATTTTCTTCATATCCAGCTATTAGAATTTACTAAATTATATTAAGCTATAGGGTACTTGCATTGAGACCTAGATATTCATCAGACTGGGGAATTCCATGGTCACCATGCTATACTGCTATTCTTTCTTAGCCTTTGTGTATTTAATAATTCATTTAAAGTTTACATGTTTTCAGGAATGGAAGTGGATGTGCAAGAACAACAAGCTAAAACAGGTTTTTCTGAACAAAAATGCAACATGTATTTTAGGGCCTTCCAGAAAAAAAAAATCTTTGATTTAATCTTCCATGAGTTTCTCACTGCAGTTTGCTTCACTGAACTCTGAAAAAGGCTGAAGCCTAAAGTCCCCATGGAGAATGAAAAGGGTAAGCTCTATGCTGTACTTTTAATCACTGAAACATTTGATTACATGGCTCACATGTGCTTTCTGCCTCATAGACAGCTTGTATATGCTAATTCTTCTCTTCTGTCCCAGCCCACTAGGCAATGACTCTGTTTAATCAAAGGGTGCCATATGAGGTCTTCCGAAATCCTTTGATCTCCATTTAGAGAAATTTAGTACTAAATGTAGTTAGATGGTAATAATGCACTGTGTTGGTCTGAAAGCAAACCAGTGAGAAACTCCAAATCAGAAATACAATTTAATAAGGAAAAATAAAGCAATAAATCCAACAATACAGAAAACAACCACTGTCAGAGTCAGAAAACAACCTGACACCCTGTCATCAGGGTGCTGGTAGTAGTCCGATTAGATGGTGGCTGCAGTCCTCCTGGAGTGATGGGTCTGTTGGGGCAGTGATCCTGCAGCTCCGATCCTCATCTGAAGGTCCAGTGGCAGCTCTTGTCCTCTGGGAATCCAGCAGGCAAAGGGCATCTGTGCTGATCCAAACCCCAGTTTATATCCCTGTGGGAATGCTTGGCTCGCTCCCTTGGGGTGAAGCATTTCACAATGGGGTGATGTAATTCTATGGGTCATGCATGGGTCCCAGACAGCCTGTTAAACAGAGACAGCCCCTGAGGGAGCCATTAGGGATAAGTAGCCGATAACGATCACTGCCCCACCTGCTTTAACTGCTTGTGGAGACCATAATAGAATACATACCACGGGTTACCCCTACATTGTAACCTAGGACATGCACAAAATAAGAGCACATAGAAAATGCAGCTTGGTGTATAATGATGAAAGCAATACACTGATATGTTAAGTAATACACAATTAAAATGATGACAAATTGTACTATGTACATTTTATGAGTTGTGAAAAAGTTATGCATGATCCACAGGTGTGTAAACTTGAATTTGGTTTTCTCACTTTTCCATGCAAGTGGCTGACTTTCATGCATGCTCACATACATTTTCACACTTTTTTGTCTCTAGAGAGAGAGCTAAAGAAAGTTTGTTCTCTCCCCCATCTCTCAGACACTGTTTCTCACATTTATGTGATGCTACTAAACCATATTACATTACTTCATGCAGAAATTCTCTTCTGGGGAAAGGAGAGATAGGAGAAAAAAACCCATAGATGACATACACCAGTCATACTGCTTAATGCAAAGATAGGAGAAAAAAACCCATAGATGACGTATACCAGTCATACTGCGTAATGCACCTCTGTAAGAAAATTTGGTACAACAATGATGAGAATGGTATAAGTAATTGCACTTAAAGTGTGTGAATGTATCATCACTCACTCATTGTGTGTCACAGTGCTGAGGAGGTCACTGAGGTGAACTGTACCTAATATTTATCTAAGAAGTTCCTGATGTGTGTGACTGCATGTTCTTTCCTCTCTCCAGTGAATCAGGGGGTAAATCTGCTTAAATAGGTAAACCACTAAAAATGTTGCCAGTGTTGCAATGTCCTTTGTCTTTCATAATGCTTACACCATCAGGCAAGCCTATATGGATAGTCCTGTGTGCAAATGTGTGTGTAAGGATTAAGGTTTTATTTGGACAGAACTACAGCAAAAATGATTTATGCTCACCTCAGCTATGTCTAATATATGAATTACTTAAACATATCAGTCTTTCTAAGTGAGAGAGTTAGATAAAGCATTATTTACTGTATGTCAAGAAAACAAATTTCTCCTAGAGATAAAAATAGCAGGACAAATCAAAAGGGGGAGGGTAAAAATTGGGAATATTAACTTCTAGATTTCAATTTATCCCACTTCTGGCACCTACTTCCTATTTCATGTGCAAGCTCCAGATTTCTTTGAAAATCCTGGTCCTTTTGTTTGATGTTTTTTGCATTTGAGCCTGAGGTGGTACTGGTGGCAAACCTGTGGCAAGCTTTAAAAATGTTTGTGACATTTTGAACATCGCTGTCATAGCTGTCTAATCTAATTAGATGTTAAACTCTTTAGGGCAAGGACTTCACTTAACCATGCACCCAGTACAATGGGATTTCCAGTCTTAGCTTTAGTTCATAGACGATGGTATAATAAAAATGATTAAGAGAGTAGAAGGTTTAAATAATGCTGATGACATGGCTTTGATGATCTCCCTGGGGAGATTGTTCATCACAGCCTAATGAGATCATTAGGAGGAAAAGTTTCCTGTTTCAGTAAACAGCCAACATAATTTTGACTGGATCAATGCAAAGTCCAAGTGATCGTAAGCTCTAATGGTGCTGCTTTGGTAACTGCGGGGTAAGAAGATTCATAAAGGAAGCCAGATCCTTGTGACTTGTTAAAGTAAATCTTCCAGTTAACTGAATAATACAAGAAGGACAGATGGGGAGATGGGGCATGGTAAATAAATCAATAAATAAAAACTGGGCCCTAAATCTCAAGGAAAAAAACCACTAAACCAGACCTTATGAAAGTACTTTTGAGAGTGTAGCAACACTCTCATATGTTATTTTGCTTTATGACCTCAATGGGTCACTCAAACTGAGAACCATTATCTAAGAGATATATTTCATGAGAAACTGCTATGCCAGTATTCCTGGCAGTGGTCATTGTTCAGTGAGTGATGGTCTTCCCCATAGGTCAGGATTGAATGGGCACCTAAGTTCAGGGAGAGGAAGACATGAAGCTAGTGCAAATAATTTCACACAGATAAAATTATAAAATTAATATCCTATTGATCTCTTATGCTCCTTGGAATACTTTTATCTTCTTCTCAAACCAAAGTTGTTTTTGGGTTTTAGTTCTTTTTTTTTCTCCACAATTTACACTGTTGCTTGCATTAAAATGATAGGAAGCACTATCTTTGCTAAATCATAGCTATATTTCATCACAGAAGTACAATGATCAGGTTTCAGTAGAGGGTAAAGTGGATGTACATATCCTGCTTTACTATCTATTAACAATTTTCATATAAATTTAAATGAAAAAATTGTTTGAGTTTGACAAAATCCTTTATCCCTGAGTTGGGGGGCATAAACTTTATTTGTAATGGGAATCACAACAACTGAAATGAAGTTTTGGTCTGAATACAGCAGTTGTTTTTTTTGGTTTTTTTTTAATGAGATTTTTTTTTTTAGTAATAACTGAATAAGTGGGCCTGGATTTCTAATGGGAATCACAACAACTGAAATGAAGTTTTGGTCTGAATACAGCAGTTGTTTTTTTTGGTTTTTTTTTAATGAGATTTTTTTTTTTAGTAATAACTGAATAATGGTTGTGGGCCTGGGCCTGATTCTTATCTAAAAATATAATCAAGATAATATGCTATGACAGCTAAAAGAAATAACAAGATAGACAGAAAGATAAAATTATTCCATTTCATGCGTTAGTCAGACTGTGAATATTAAGTTTGATCATTTCAATTTTCCTTCTAATCTTTAGATTCTAGAGATAGACATATTAAAAATTCATGGATTCAAATGCACTTCTTGCCTTTTTCCAATTCAATTCTTCAAACATAATTATGAAAATCAATTTAAGATATTTTAAAGCAAGAAATCACAGAAAGAGATATTCTTACTTTATGGAAAAACATTACATACTTTCAAAGTACATAGTACTTGGAATTACTTTCCTTTTCTTTCAGTGGTATAATTTGACTTGTGAAAGGAAGGATCCAAAGTTCACAGAACTGATTTGGTAGTGTGTGAAGTGTTACATTTTCACATACATAACAATATCTACTTGTAGTTGGAAAGACCTTTCTTTTAGAAATGAAAATTCAGGCAACCCTATAATAATCTCACTTGTCTTCTCTGCAACAAGTTGAAAACAAAATTGCACCTTCTGGTGCAGCAAGAAAGGAGTCTGTTTGAAAGGCTGGTTAATAGAAATTTAACCTTAATAGAAAAAAAAATTGCATATGCAGAAATAAACTTTGCATAATTCCATGGCCACCAGCTACATGAAAAAGTAATCAGCAACTTTCATAGATGAGGAAAGTTCAGCCTAGAAATGCACCCAAAGAATTAAATCTGATCTAATGTCTAGCTGGTAGCCCTTGTGATTATGGCAGGGTCATTCTTGTTTGACAGGCAGAGCAGTTGTGTACTGAAGTTGAATGTAAAAGAACAAGAAAAGAGTGTCTACAGGAATTATTATTTGAGTGCACTTGAAAAATTTGTAAAGCAGAAAATCAGAAATATATCCGGATCTCTTTGGTTCCATAACTGTGTTAATAACCTTGCATGAATGTTGAGATTATGCAAGAGCTTTATGAAAATAGTCACAGTTATTTTTAGAAGGGAAAATCTAACTATCTCACACCAATTGTGGATAACCAAAAAAAGTGTAGTAAAATAACAAAAGTGAGGCTTTTAGGTTCAGTTTTCCTTAACAGAAGTCCTGCTCATTTTTATATTGATGTTCAATACAATAGCTTTTATACTGAGGAACTAACTAAAGAGACATAGTAATTCATTTTGTATATTTGAATAGGGTTTCATCAATAGATTTTGAATATATTAATATTTTCATGTGTGGTTTATATAAGAGCTTTCAGCATAATGGACACAAACGGCTATATATGCATAATCCAGTTGTATTTTCTCACTAATTACCTAAGTCCTATTAGTTTCTTATGGCAGAAACAAATGTATGACCTTGGACAGAAATACATGGTAGCTGCATCTCAAACGAAAAATGTTTTATGTTTTTGACAGATGTAGTTAGCCTGTTCATTTGAAATGTCTGTTGGGAAGATAACAATGAAATGTTAATACCAAAGTGGACTATAAGGTTGTTGTGCAGTGAGGCTGTGTTCCTATCAGCAACAATTAAAATAAATTGTAGCCAATACTATGTTAAGTGCAGTGATATTGCAAAATATTGTGCTGGTGAAATACGGTTATAAAGAGAGTAAAATTTAAAAAATGCTACACTGTAATAAGTAAAAATTTAATATTCGTGTGGGCTGCATAATTTCAGAATATAAAAAAGTATGTGGAAGACCATTTAAAGAATAATTTATCCCCACAAATTGATAACATTAATGTCTGTTATATGCCTTATTCTTGTCAAGCTGCAGAAGCTGAGAATGCAATTGCTATTAGAATTGTTTCTGATAAAGTTAATATAATATTTGACATTAGTAATAGATTATGAAATTTATATATTCCTGTGACTGGAAGAACAAATGAAATTAAAGCACAGTAATATAAATTGATCTACTTTCATTTAACTGTCAACAAGAGTGTTTCTGTTACATGATAGGCCTCACAATATTCAAACTACCTTAGTAGAAAATTCATGTCTTTGCTGGTTTAAATATATGAAAGGTTTCAGCATGAAGTGTTTAATGCTACAACATTATTTCCAAAGATTTTATTCTGCTTCAGTCAATACTGAGAAATTTTGACTTCTTAGCTCTGATTAAAATATGTTCTGCAGAATTTAAATTAAATTCTATGACCAGTGCTATTTAAAAAAAATAGTTGAGGTTAACATACTAAGGAGAAAAAGAAAACAACACTATATTATATGACTTTGAAGAAGAAATGCAAAACGTACTTACAGATTTCAGCTTCCTAACAAAAACAAAGAAACTTGCAATAATATAAGCACCCCCAACTGAGTTACTCTCATATTTAAATCTCTTAGGAAACAAGGAAACAAAATAAAGCGATAGCCATGCCACCCTTTCTCTTTACTGATATCGTCTCTTGAATTCTTAGATTGAGACAACCATTGCTTGGCAGGAAAGGCATGCTCTTGATATTAAGAGAACTTAAAAAGTTAGAGATGTAAATGTGGAACATGTTGTGTCTTGAAGTGTCTACATGTCTGTATTCAGCAACATGAAAGAGAAGTCATACTTTGCTATAAAAGTTTGTTTCCTAATTTATACCATTTTATCTTTCAATACAAGTTAGTATGAATACCAGTTGAACTAAAACTTTATTATTGTGGTATTTCATAGACTGATTAGTTGTTTAGCAGAATCACAAAATATTCTGAGTTGGAAGGGATGCATATGGAACAACAAAATCTGGCCCAGCAGAGGACAGCCCCAAGAATCACCCCATGTGCCTGAGAGCATTGTCCAAACACTTCCAAATACTCTGTCAGGCTTAGTGCTGTGACCCCTTCTCTGGGGAGCCTGTTCCAGTGCCCAAACCACCCTCTGGTAAAGAACCTTTTACTGATAACTAAAATTTTTCTAATAGCTAATCTAAACCATCCCTGACACAACTTCATGCCATTCCCTCAAGTCTCGTTACTGATCACCAGAGAGAAGAAATCAGTGTCTGTCCCCTTTGCTCCTTCCACAAGAGGAAGTTGTATATTGCAATGAGGTCTCCCCTTATCTTCCTCTTCTCCAGGTTGAACAGACCAAGTGACCTCAGCCGCTTCTCATATGGCTTCTCCTCAAAGCCTTTCATGATTTTTCTGATCCTCCTTTGGATGCTCTCTAATACTGTTATTTCTTTCTCATATTGTGATGCAGAAAACTTCACACAGTACTAGAGGTGAGGCCATACCAACACAGGGTAGAGTGGGAAAACACCTCTCTCAGTTGGCTGGCAATGCTTTGACTTATACAACCCAGGACACTGTTGGCCCTCCTGGCTACCAGGGCACACTATGACTCATATTCAACTTGCTGTCAAGCAGGACCCGCAGGTCCCTTTCTGCTGCACTGCTCTCCAGTCTCTCGTTCCTCAGTCTGTATGTACAGCCTGGTTTACCCTGTCCCAGGGAATATACTAAACATGCCAGTCTATGCAAAATACTATGAATGAAAAAGTGCTTATATTCCGTAAGCATCTTTAGCGAATAAAAGGAAATATGCTACACTGGTTTTTAAACTCACTAAAATTTCATAAACCAAACAAATATTAATGCCAGTTCATATGACAGAAGTGAATCCTTTGTCTGAACACAGATGACATTGGTCCTCGCATCTTGAGCATCCCAGAAAATATATCCACTAGATAATTATGTATATTGTGAGATTATTAGGTTTTTTTACCCTGAAGTATATTTGCTCTTTATTGAAGAAAACTATGGATGCAGTAAGTGAAACACAACTAGACTTAATTTTTTTTTCCTAATGACACATTGTATGGGATCTTTTTCATCAGGGAATGAGACT
>NW_008686608.1:29815-58601 GCF_000695815.1 Acanthisitta chloris | reverse complement strand
TCCCTACAGCCAGCTTGGGCTACAAATATGGTGTGTTTAAACAGCATGGACTGCTGTTCTGAAACAGTCTCTCAAGAAGTAATTTTTTAAAAAAATATCCCAAACTTCCTTGCTATGCATGGGAGGTTGGGAGGAGATACAGTCAGGATAGATGACCCAAACTGACCAAAGGGATAGTCCATACCATATGACATCATGCTCAGTATATAAAGTCAGAGGAAGAAGGAGGAAGGAGGTGACACTTGGAGTGATGACATTTGTCCTCCCAAGTAACCATTACGTATGATGGGGCCCTCCTTTTCCGGAGATGGCTGAACACCTCCTGCCCATGGGAAGCAGTGAATTAGTTCTTTGTTTTGCTTTTCTTGTGTGCATGGCTTTTGCTTTCTCTATTAAACTGTCTTTATCTCAACCCATGAGTTTTCTGGCTTTTACCTTCCAATTCTCTGGAAATAAAATTGGGGGGGTGAGTGAGCAACTGCATGGTGTTTGGTTACTGGCTGGGGTTAAACCAAGAGAGCAATTTTTGGCACCTAACATGGGGCTCAAAGGGTTTGAGAAAACAAGAGATTTAATTGAGGTGTGCTAGAATGAATTTTTAGCTGTTGGTGCTCTTTAGGTAGTAATGAGCATGTACTGTGCTTGCCATGGGGTTTACTTTTTTATTTTCTGTTTGTTAGAGTCTAGTGCTTGTTAGTGATTGCTTTTTACTTTTGCTGATTGCTTCATTGTTTATCACCTTACTGTATTGTGCCTGGGAACATTCTGATAACAGACTTGGGAATGCTCATGGGCTGGCAGCAGGCTGGACCACTGGTGTGAACTTGAGTTGAAGGGACTGTGACCTGTCGACGAGTCCATGATGGAGACATCCACCTGCAGCCTGTGGAAGACCTCATGCCAAAGCAGGTGGGTGCCTGAAGGAGATTGTGACCTGTGAGATGCCTGTGATGGAGCAGGTTTGCAGGACTTGTGACCTCACAGGGGACCCACACTGGAGCAGTTTGTGAAGAACTGCAGCCTGTGGGAAGTATCCACATGGGATAAATTCAAGGAGGACTGCCTCCAGTGGGTGGGACCCCACGTTGGAGCAGTGGAAGCAAAGATTCCCTCGCAGCCTGTGATGAAGACCATGGTGAAGCAGGCTGTCCCCCTGCGGCCCGTGGAGGACTATGATGTGGACTATATTAATGGTGGACTCCAGCAAGAACTCCTTGTTGCTAGCCAGACCGGAAAATGGGGAAAAGTTCGTTGCAATGTTAAACCAGACAACCTGGCCCAAATGGCCTGGGGTAGAGATTGTAATGGATGTGTCTTTGAATTGTTTAAGCCATGATTTGAGTTGTATGTTGCAGGAATTACTACAGTGGGAACCACCCAAACCAATGGAGGAGAAGCCTTAAAAGAAGCAGTTCAAGTTCAGCAGTGACCCAACCTGAGCCAGCCTTGGTGCTCAGTAACTCCCCACACACCCCACCTCTTCTGTACCAAGGGACCACCAGAAGAGATACAGCCCAAAGTCATGGACTGAATGAATTCAACAGACAATTTATGGACAACATATAGACATTTTGCAAGGGTGGTCCATAGACTAAGGGAATATTTTCGTATGTTAGCAAAGAACGGGAAGAGGGGTGGTGGTTAATGATGCTGTATTGAATAGTGTGGAACCTGAGCATGATGTAAATGGCATGGAATAAAGGGTGGAATGTACTGGTTTTGGCTGGGGTAGAATTAACTTTCTTTACAGTGGCTAGTATGGGGCTAGTGAACCATAGTCAACCATTGAAACACAGAAATTTCAAAAAACCAAAGCTGATGTGAATAATCACTGGGTACACTTTTATGGTTATGAGAATAGTTTAATTAATTCAGCAGAATGTAAATTCAAATGATTCAAAATATTGTTGAAATAACTTGCTGCGATATTAGGTGCTAAGTGAAACTTCACATTCAATCAAAAATTTATAGATACAAAAACTATCACTCCTGTTTCTCTGGTCCACAGAAATTAACTGGAATATAACAATCAAATATTCCTTCAGATGTTCAAAACATCAAATATTATCAGAGCAAAAGAAATGGATGATTTTTTTCTTAACATTTAAACTCATGCTGATTATTCTATATTTTATTTTGGACATTGCTTGATTCTTTCATTCAGTGCTTAAGTTTTTATTATAAGAAATAGTAAGTTTTTATTTTTTGAATTTCTTATTCTCATTTACAAATTTGCAGTGCAGTGTCATATTCAATTCAACCATCTCCTTCTTGAGTTGAACAATCCTGGTTTTCCATGCATTAAAAGGATTCTGTACTACTGAAAATATCTGCCATGTTGTTCTATCTTGTGTAAATTTTGAGGAGGTGACACAGCTTTAGACAGCACCATGCATTCTTTTTTGTAGCCTACTTAACAAATCTGAATTTTTTCTGCTCTTAAGCCAACCATGTAAGGATTTAAAATTCAATAAGAACTTCCAATACTTCTTTCCAGAAATGGTAATATCTTCATTCCTTATTTACATTCTCACTGAATGCCTGAAAGGTCTGAAATAATTTTGAAGCTGACTTCCTTAATGAACGTATTGCCTTTGTTCTAAATATTTATAGATCTTAAAGTTTCTAGTCTGTGTATCTGCTATCTCTGGTATTTATTTTTCTGATTTTCCTATTAAAATTCAGACTTCCTTTCCTATATTTTTCCAGTTCATTTCCAGACAAATTTTTAAAATGTGCATTTGCATGTATGACCATCCATTCCTGTTGTTCCCAATATCGATTAAATATGAGTAAATATTTAGGTTGATTATATTTTTAAATAGTATATGGTCCTAATAACTTCTTTTTTTCAGTTGATCCATTTTTTATTATCTTCAGCTTGAGGAAGAGATCATTCCTTAAATTGGTACTATGAAGAAAATCTGGAAAGAAATTGGTTTAGACTTGTTTGTATTAAACTACAAGGTGAAAAACTATTTTAGAACTTTTCCTTGAATGATCCTTTTGACCAGTCACCCACTAGACCACAGCTTCTCTCAAGTGTTCCTTACAAAGCTGTTAAAAAGATTTTATTGGCAGTTTTCACATTCCTCCTAGGTCTTCTGGCCTCAAGTTTTAGTTTTACCGTTATCTTGTCAGAATTCTTTTTTTTTTTTGACATTGTTTTGGAATGACTTCTACTTTTTGAAGGACATACCATACTTTTAATCATCTCCTTTATTCTGCTATGTAACTACGTAAGTTTTTATCTTGTCCCTTTACTTTTCCTCTGAAATCATCATATGTTGTGTCCAGAAAAGCTTCCCTTACACTTGAAAGCATTTTACTCATTCTGTTGCCTGTAGATTTGCCTGTATAGCATTCATATCTTTAACTAAGTTCTCTTTCTGAATTAAATATGAATGCAGTTATTACCTGACGTAGTACTAAGTCATAATGGTCTCACCTTACTACAGATGTTGACTTGTCTATATACCTCTCCAGTTCTAAAAGGCATAAAAATTAAATAGAGTACCTAAATAGTAAATTCTTTTACATAAAAAGAGCCCATAGTCAGTTTATTTTATATGTACGAAAAAAGATGAAGCATATGCTCGTTTTTTTATTAAGGTGATGCAGAAGAAAGGCAAAGGCAAGAGAGGGAAGGCAAGGCAATGTGAGGGAAGGCAGGAGGCAAGATAAGCAGGGAAGGAGAAGGAGAAGGCCAATGTTGAGGTTCATTATCTCTTCAAAGCAGAATATGTTGGGGGCTTTGTTTTGTAGTTTGAACCACTGTTATATTCCCAAACATTTATCACTTATTTCTTGTAATGAAGACAAGTCTTTTTCTGGGAAGCTCTTTATCTAAATAAGAAAAAAACAGCAAAAAATGCTGGAAGAAGCAAGTCTTTTTCTGGGAAGCTCTTTATCAAAATAAGAAAAAACCAGCAAAATATGCTGGAAGAAACTGAGTAGATCTTTTTGCCTACACATACAAACTTGCTGAAAGAACTACAGGTCACTAATGTGTTTGCTTAGCACCCCTGCTCAGGACAGTGTGCTCAGGGACAGCTGCAAATCTGTCTGCCCTCTGTGCCTGTCCTTTCCTAGTATCACCTCATCTTTTTCTTTATACTCTCCTGTCTGACAGATGAAGGAACAGCAAACCCCATTTTGCACAGCTTGATTCACACAGGACTCCCATTACCTATTCTTGCATGTATACTCCTCTTATTTATTCTCTCCCCTCAGGAAACATCAGAGAATTGACTCATGCACAGAAGGGAGCACCCATCCAGTTATCCTGGAGGGAACTGGTAGACCCACTACCTGTTAAAAGATCAGCTCTGTAGCAGTTGCTTCAATTCAAGAATATAGTCACAACATGTGGGAAGAATCCTGAATCAGAAACTACTGAATTCAGAGCTATTACTATGAATCATGCTGTCACCTCAATGCAGGAATTGTCATTCTAGGCTGCCCTCAGCATGCAGAAACAGAGTGGACTGTATTAATTTAGAAAAAATTACCCTTTGCAGAGTGTGATTTTCATAAATATCTTAGACCAATAGGTGCCACCATTGCACTGTGACAGTCACAGAAAATCTAAAAGAATAAATGGGAGGAATTCTTTTGTTTCAGAGTTGAGAAAATGCGTTTTTGAGGTGGGGTGAGGGGGTGGAAGCAGAGTTGATTTTTTTCCCCATTGGAAAAAGCAATTTTGGGGATGCAATTTTGTTGTTGGGGTTCTTATTTCTTTTTAAGTCTTTTCCTTTCTACCATATTTTTTTGCCTGATTTATTCTACCCACAGTGTCACAACCTTGACATTTCTTTGTAATCATTTGAAGCCTTTGATCACACGTATCCAAATGAATTAAGCTTTAGTAAACTGTGTGGATGTGCCTTTGTGTCATTTTGCTGCTGAGCCAACACTAACACAGCATAACTTAATTTGATTAATTTCTCATTCCTTTGGTGACCTCAATAGGGCTGATCTCACAGTTCTTTATTGGATTTTTTTAAATGGAAGTCACACATGATATTCAGTTGTGAATTACAGGGTACCAGGGAAAAATCTGCCAAAACCACAATGTTTTGATATTGTAATTCCTTTGTAATGAAGGTAAGTAAGGTTTTGGGGGGTGTTACTGACTTTTGTCCCCGTAGTAGAGTATGTTTCAAGTCTCTGAGTTTACTAGGTAAAAATTGAAGAAAACAGCACCCTTCACAGATAGAAATTCTGGAATTTAATTATTGATCCATTTAGATGACTTTAAAGTGTACTATGGTAGATGCAATTTATTTTTCTATTTCTAAGCAACTGTAATATTGCACCACTGAGAAATGGCAGATACACAAATACTTGCAAAGCCAATTTTGATGATAATAAAGGAAGCTTCCTATACTGCTCAACTTACTTGTTTGAACCGTGATTTAGTCTGAATCTCTAAAATGAGAATCAAAATCTGTTATCAGTATCTTTTCAGTTCTTATTCTGCTGCTCAGATTTCTGAGTCAGCAATTATTGAAGATTTGTGTGTAATTGAGATGGGTGTAGAAAACATGATAATGCAACTTCACTTTGTAGTAATCATAAAATAATTTGCTAGCAGTAAATCAATACCAACATGACCTGGATTGCACCAAACAACATAAAAATGAAAGACTTGCACTATTTTCTTTAGTTATTTAGCCTGACTATTTGCATGACTATATTTTATTTGTTTTCATTTTGCTTAATCCTGTAATGTGTCACTAATGTATTAGAATGCCCCACACTATCACTTTCACATTGCATAGGTGTCTAGGGAGGATAACATTTTGTCGAAAACCATTGGACAGGGAAGAACATCATATCTATAATGTTCCATGTCTTAGTGAGCCAATTCCAGTATGGTGAAGAGTGCTAGGCGAGAACATAAAAAAGCCATGGTTTTTTGGCTGAGAGCAGTCCCAAAACAACATTTGCACAGATCAGTGCAGCACAATGTCTAAACCCCTATGTATTATTTAATAAAGAGTGTTTATTAACCAGAATTCATTTGTGCTATATTTCTGCCTCATCCACACTAGGCATTCCATATGTTGTTGGGTAATTTTCCCAGTAAATTTATTATAGCTCATGTATCTCTGTGATAATTTTCCCTGTAGAAGGCTAATTGGAAATATGTGCAACGATAAACTAAATAGGGTAAGGGAACACACTGGTACACCATTATTGTTACCATTTGCTCAGCTACAAATTGGCAGTTTGGCCTTTGTGCCTGGCTGCAGCCTGGGGGTTAGCTCAGGAGGAAGGCACTGAACCTCAGATTGAGGGATCCAAGTCTAAAGAGAGGGAAAACTGAAATATTTCAGCACTGGCAGTCAGTCTTTGGTCAAAAAACATCTTAGTGCCACTGACACATTTTTATTTCATATGAAATGTTTCATGATGTACAAACCTTCCTTTGTTTCTGTCAGATAACATTTTCACTAAAAATACATGTAGCTTTTGCAGTGGAACTTCCAGAGTCTGCATCTGTCTGTCAGCTCCTACATCAGGAAAGACAGGAGCACACCATCAGTAAATGACAGAGAAGCGCAACACTGACACAAAAGACAAGTTTAAAGGAAAAGATAAGTCTAGCAGAAAGTGCAGGAGTGAGCAAGCAAGACTATTTCACTTATGTATTTGTTTTGGCTGAGATGGAGTTAATTTCTTCTCAGCAGCTGGTACAGTGCTGTATTTGGATTCAGAATGAGAATAATGTTGATAACACACTGATGTTTTGGTTTCTGTTAGGTTATGTCTATCTTAAATCAAGAACATTTTCTTTCTTGTATCTCATGCTCTGCCAGTGAGAAGGTACACAAAAGAAACTGGGAGGGAGCATAGCTGGGATGGGTGACCCGAACTAGCCAAAGGGATATTCCACACTGTAGAAAGTAATTTCCATTATATAAACTGAGGGGTGTGTGGGGTGGGTGAGAATTACCTGGGGGGAAGGCCACTCCAGGTTTGAGAATGGGGGCTGGCATCAGTCTGAGTGTGGCAAGCAATTGTATTGTGCATCACTGGTTTTGTTTCGTTGGGTTTTGTTTTTTCTTTCACTTTTTATTATCCATTAGTATTGTATCTCATTCTGTTCTCAATTATTAAACTATTCTTATCTCCACCTATATGTTTGACTTTTATTTCTCCTCTCCATTCCACCAGAGCAAGGGGAACAGGGAGGAAGGAGTGCAAGCCGCTGCATGGTCCTTGGCTGCTGGTTGGGATTAAAACATAACAACGTACCAGACTGTCAGTTCTCTGTGAAGTTGTCTAGACATCTTGCTCCACGATAAATGGGATAATGAAAGACCCTAAGCATACCAAAATACTTATCCTGTTCTGATTCACAGTCTGTGTCCTGACCTGGAAAACCAATTCCACTGCTTGCATGCTCACCCATGCACTCAGCCTTTCCTCCTTGATTTGCATGCAGGAGCATCTATTTTTTTCTAAAACACTTAGATTTTTCTGAAGTGTTAGAGGGGCTTGCTTTTCTTAAGCAGTTGAATGGTTTTTCTATTAATTGCAACAACGTCATAAAATAGCAAGCAGGAAAAATCTATGGTGCAATATGTTTCCAAACTCTGCTCCAAATCAAACAATCTCAAATGTTTTGTTCAGTGCACTAAATGTTGTCATAGAAAAATTACAGAAGCTTTTCTGTCCTCTTTTAGTAGCATGGTAAAAGGTCTTCTAGACCTGTGCTGTACAGTTAGTACAGATCAGAAAGCTAGAGCACCTCTCCTATGAAGACAGGCTGGGAAAGTTGAGGTTGTTCAGCCTGGAAAGAGAAGGCTTCAGGGAGAAGGCTCGAGGGAGAGAGAGCTGGAGAGGGCTCTTGACAAGGGTGTACAGTGATACAACAAAGGGCAATGGCTTTAAACTGAAAGAAGGTAGATTTAGATTAGATATTAGGAAAAAATAATCTTTGCTCCTAGGGCAGTGAGGCACTGCAATAGGTTGGCCAGAGAAGTTATGGATGTCCTACCCCTAGAACTGTTCAAGGAGAGGTTGGATAGGCTTTGAGCTATTTGGTTCAGTGGAAGGTGTCCTTGTCCATGGGAGAGGGATTGGAACTAGACGTTTTTTAAGGTTCTTTTCAACCTAAACTATTTTATGATTCTGTGGTTATATGAATAACTATTTGAACAACTTGCCAGAAATTGCTTGTGTCGTCTCCTCATATAAACTTCTAAATTTTGCCAGAAGAAGCTGGGTTTATATCATGTTTCATAGCCCTGTACTGCATTAAATATTCACTAACCTTGAGCAAAAAGGCAATGACATGCTAACATTCACATGTGGCAAGCATTTTCAATTTACATTTCCACTAACAAACTTTTTTGAATTGAGGAGTTTTCTTTCAGTTCCAGTTTTTACTAGAGGCTGCCAATGCACTACCTGCTGCTCTTCATGTGACATAACCTCCATGTCTATATCATGTGTGGGATTCTTTGAAGTCTCAGAACAGTGCTAAACAAGAAAATTTTACTTTCCTATTATTTTCTCTTTATTTCATTTTCTTGAGCTATGCAATTGGTTTTGTGAAAGACTGGGTTCCCTAGGCTGAATACCAGAACTAGTCAATAAAGATGTTGTTTGGAACTTTATGTACAGATTTCACTGATTCACATTTCCCAGTATATGTGCAAGGAAATATTTAAATAAATTTTATCCCTAGAAATAGAGGGCAGATTATTATCCTACATTCGCTTCATATCACTCACAAGAGGGCAATATGACCAATGTTGTAAACAGCTACTAGTCATAAAAAATAATACTTTATACTTCAAGGTAATGCAAGATTCAGAATTTTGGACTCTAATAAATTTCACGAATTGTATAAACTGGGATTAGAGAAACAGAGGCATACATTAAGAGAAGATTTTATTTGTTTCGGGCAAACATTGAATAAGCAGAGTCAGATTCATAAGCCTTCTCATAAAAAGCTACTGTAGAGAATAAATGTCTTAGATTTAGATATATCTTTCTTTATTTCTCCATGTATCTTTGTCATGGAACCAGTTAAATAAAACAAGTAAGACAGCAGCTGTTTCACTGTAATTAAAATTTGCACACACTCTGAAAATTACAGACCAGTAACAGTAAAGAACAATTTTGCAATGAGATGCTGCTTAGCATAGCTGAGACACGGAGCTCCCAAACCTTCTACTAAATCAGTTCATGAGTCAAAGAAAGTCTAGGTGGCAATTTTCAAAGCTAGGACTGTGTATGCATCAGCAGAGGAAAATCCAGGCTGGCATGAGCTCAGATGTCTCAGAACAATCTGCTTAAAGAAAGTAGAATTAAGTAATAATGTTTTGGTGGAGTCATTTGGTCCTAAAAAAGAAATCATTACAATGGTTCAAGAAATCATAGTAATCTAATAATTAGATTTTCCTACATTAATAATTATTTTTGAGAGACCGAGACCCCGAGATTTTAAGATACACAAGCATAATTAAAGTGGAAAAGTAACTTATAAGTAATATATATCACTAGCTCTGTTGAACCAGTAAATCACCCTAATGAATGAGGGTTCATTGTGAAGCACATGATCAGTCTGGCAGATTAGTTTACCAGATCTAACACTCACTCATGGTTGAATTCAAGGAGTCATGATTTGCTATGAAAAAAATGAAAAGAGGAGGGAAAGGGAAGGGAAGGAAAGGGAAAGGAAACTGGCTTTAAAAATCTTTATCTAAGCAGATATTCACATTATTTTTGGGGAGGAAGCAGTTAATTATAGATTCATAGAATCATAAAATGGCTTGGGTTAGAAGGGATCATAAAGATCATCTACTCCCTAGGCCCCCACCATGGCCAGGGATACCTCCCACAGACCATGTTGCTCAAAGCCCCATCCAGCTCCATTCTGGGTTAGAAGGGATCATAAAGATCATCTACTCCCTAGGCCCCCACCATGGCCAGGGATACCTCCCACAGACCATGTTGCTCAAAGCCCCATCCAGCCTGGCCTTGAACACTCTCACAGTGAAGAATTTCTTCCTAACATTTAATCTAAATCAGTCCTTTTAGTTTAAAACTCTTCCCCCTTATTCTATCACTATCTAGCATATAAAATAATCATACAATCCTATGCTATAGGACAATGCTGTGCATCTTACAGACCTAAATGCAGTTCTCACTGACTAATTAAGTGTGAGAAGGAGCTAGTTCCCACATCTGAACCTGTTCCTGTGCTTTCAGGTTATTCAGACTTGATCTGCACAGTATATGAGAAGCAGAGTGAGGCAGCTGTCCTCACGTACATGCCTAGTCCCCAAACCTAAGGCAGTATCTGCAGTGCAAGCAGTCTTTCTGAGCCAATGATATGCATCTTAAAGTTACTTGTGTTTTCTTAAACAAGGTATAATAAAACTTGCCTTTGCTTAATTCCCTTGAACTCTAATAAAAAACTACCTTGTCATTGGCTTCAGGAAGATACTTGCTGTAGTTTCTAAGTGTATCAGAAATATCACATCAAACAATATAAAAAGGACATAAATAATTAATGTTTGTTGGTTGATGTTTTTTGCTTTGTGGTTTGGTTTTATTCTTTTTTTTTTTTTTACTATAGAAATGGAATGTTGGATTGCCTTACTAGCTGATTTGAAGACTATCTGAAGAGTTTCTGCCTAATGAGTTTTTGCTTGCTATGTAGCAGGCTAAGTATAGACCAAGGCATTTAATAAAGAAAAGAATGAAATTCAGTAGAGGCATGGGTCTCTCAGTCTAAACGGTAACAGTATTGTCTAATTCTCCCTCTTTAAAAGTAGCAAAGATTTCCTTTTTTGTTTAATTGAACCTTGCTAAATTGAAATAGACAGTCATGGCTTAAACAGACTTAGTAATAAAATCATCATTCTCAATAAACTTAATCGCTGTCAACTTTGTGAATTTTATAGGAACATCAATTTTATGTATTTGTATAAATATTTGTGTATTCTTTGCCGTGTATAAAATTTGAAAGCAATTTATTTAGTGCTCTAAAATAAAACTGTAGTAATTTGATTTTTTATAACTATCAAGTGCATATCCAACTGACAATATGTTATATACAAAGACATTCTGTTAAACAGACTGAGTCAGAGTTAAAACTTGTCTGGAATTCTAGACAGGCTGGCTGATAGCGGAATAAACAGGAGACTTTTATGCCAGACCAGCAATTCATGCATTTGAGACAATATTTTTTCTCCTATTTTTGAATTAAAAATATGTGAGACAAGAAAACCCCCAAAGTTCCCAGATTGACTGGGATTTTACTGGGCACAAAATAGAAATCAAAACAAATCTACTTTTGCAAAAGAAATTACTTTTCATTCATTAATCTGAATACCTATAGTATTTATTTGATGATTTTCAGTTTTATGAAGAAAACTAGATTCAGTACAAGACCAATTACTCAAATGTAAACACAAATTAGAGAAAAAGTAAATGGAACAATCTAGCTGGGGAGAACCAGTGCTGGTGCCAATGAACTATTACTTGATACATAGGTAGCTGATTTATGTTTCTGTATGTTTTATGATTTATTCAAATCTCGGAGACTGATATATAAACTTTTGCAAAACAATTAAAAAAAATCTCTAAAATGCTTTCAGTCAGTAAAATTCTCCATATAATTAATTTCAGCTCTCTGCTGGCTGTTCTTTCCTTTGTGGTACTGACTGGACCTCAGTTTCAGAAAATGAGGTGTGACTGCCTAGAATGAAGTTTCCCCACACTCTCCTTGAATTTTTTTGAAGACAGATCTAAAGATGTAAGCACCTGCAACTGCAAACCATCTAGTGCCATGGGTTTGTGTGAGCCCAAGTGGGTGAAGAGATCTTTAACCCTACCTTGACTTTCACTTCTGCAAAGCTTGAATGTAGGCTCAGGAGCCTGTAAGACCTAAGGACTAATCTTCTAAGAAAATCCATGGAGTACTTCAGTTTTCTCAATGTCTATCATCACCAGGTCCCTTCCCAACTGAGAAGTGGACAGAGAGTTCCCTCAGCATTGCTTTTCCTACCAAGGAATTCCTATAAACTTGCTTTCCTGCCCTTGACATCTCTTGACAGTGTTAACTCTTGCTCAACTTCGGCTTTTGGATCTTCAACTCAGCACACACAGGCAACGTCTCTGTGGTACTCCCCAGGTGGCCAGTCCTTGCATCCACCCTCCTTGCACTTCCTTTGTGCATCTGTGCTCACTCAGAAATTCTTTGTTCATCTGCACTGGCCTTCTGCCTCACCTGATCAACTTCCTGCATGTCAAAATGGATCTGTCTGTGTTTTAAGGACATTGTCCTTGGAGTTCAAACAGCTCTAGTGCCATTTTGCTCTTCAGGACAGTGTCCCATGGGATCTTACCAAGCAGAGCACAAAACAAGTTCCTCTCCAGAGGCTTCTACTTGTAGATCTAATGCTTTTCTTGCTCATTTCTCTCAGGATATCACACAGCTCTGTCACACAGCAGCTGTAGTCAAGACTGCCCTCGACAAACACATTGCCAACCAATTCTTTTTTTCTGGGAGAATCAATCCAGCACAGCTGCTCTCATAGATTCCCTGCACCAAAACATTGTTCTTGGTGCTCAGCAGAAACCTTGTATAAAGCCCTTCTCTCTTTAGCAACCTGCATGATAAAGGCATGTGTGTGTCAGTGTCATCTGTCTATTAACTATTCACAAAAATTGTTTGTGACTCACAATACAACACTTTAGCTGAAATTCTGGTATTAACTTATTTTTGTGATTATCTTTCTTTCAATGAACATATGCATTTCATAAAAGCTTTTAAAAAATAGAGGAAAAATGTGAAGTAATCTTGATACAAAATTAATTTTGATACAAAATTAATTTCTAATTTGTAAATTGTTTTTACATAAGTATATAAAATATATAAGTATATAAAAATACTGCATCTTTCTGCCTGGGAATAATTTTTTCATACTTAATATTGGGAGGGTACCTTGAATTTTCTTTTTTATAATGTTTCCTTTTATTACATGCTTATTGAAACATGCATATAATTTTTGACCTTTAGGTATCAAGCTGTATTTATCTAATTTAACTTGATAAAGGCTGCACATTTTAGATTGTAGCAGTGCCATATGAAACAAGACATTTTCTTACTCCTCAGCAATCAAAAATGTTTTTTGTCTGACTTACAATTAATGAAAAAAAAAGAAAGCATACCTCAAAATTAAGAAAAAATAAAAACAAAAAAACTTGATTCTTCCTATTCTATGAATGCTTTTGAAAGCAAAATAAAAATCTGGGGTTTCCAGGTGTTTTTGAATTTACACTGCTTATAAGCTAAGGGGAAGTTTTCAAAGGGTGTCGTTTGTACAAAGATACCACAAAGCTACTTTTTCATATCTTTTCTACAGACAGTTTAAGAATTTTATTTGCAGTAAACATTAAAATTAATTTGACACAATGGCCTTTCTTTTCCTTTAGTTAAAATGATAGGGAGCTTTTCCTTTTTTTCCTTCCTTCTTCAGCAATAAAGCTTCAGAAATCAGGCTTTATACAAGTAGAAAACATTGAATCACCCATAAGAAATTTTGAATAACATATGTGATTTAGTCAGCTTGCTAAAATGCATGACAACAGCAATATTTCAATCAAATTCATAGTTCATGAATGATTTTCTTTTTTCTTTTTCTTAGAATTATGTTCCCTGGCAAAAGAGTTTGTGTATCTTCTCTAGGTTTTCCCAAAGCACTTCTAATTCAAAAGCACTTCCAGATACTTCCAATGATGATTAAGTTTCAGCAATATTTAAATATCTGTCTTCTAAAATCAATCAAGAGTTAGACATCTGCTTTGTCCCAGTATGGTACTTGCAGCAGTCTACCTTTATTTCATAGCTTTCTTTAGCAAAGATGGCTTGATTTGTGCTTGCTTGTTCTAAGGTTCTGCCTAAACGTATTATTTGGTAGTAGAAGAACATTTGAAGGAAAAGAAGGCACTAATAGATTCAGCAATGATGCTGTAATTTGCCTCATTAAAAGACACTATTTTCCCACTGGCCTCTGGAATCTCTAACCATCAACTACCATTACAAGATCAGTCAATTGTTTGAAATTCATTCTGAAAACATTTTTCAGATGGCATCATTTATTGAATTTGACATTAGATGTAATTCTGGGTGAGGCAGTTAAACTTTACATGCTATTGACACTGGCTAGTCAGATGCATACTTAAATTTCTTTGATATTTCTTAGAACAAAATATAACAGTAATTAAACAGTTCTACAAATCTATTTAAGACAATCACTATTTATCATTTCAAAATATTTTTTGTCTTGAATATAAACCCAAAACACACTGAAATTGCAGTTTTGAACTGGCTTTCTGTTATGATATGATATCTAAATGCAAGCTGTCTATGGTTTTTTTAATGTCTAAAGTTTTCTATGACCCCCAAGCCTAAATATGTTTCTATATTAAAAAATACAATCTAGAAAAAAGTCAAAAGAAAACAAAATCATCTGGAATAAAAAAATCTAAGTCTTTCTCCTTTTTAGATCCGTGTCCATAAAGTAAGGCCTTCTTTCCTTTATTTTTGCATGAAGATTTCTTGCATTTTGAAGTCTTGTTTTAACATTCAAGAATATCATTAAATATCATTATCTACCAGTTTTGTTTGCAAATATAAGAAGTGTTTCCTGATGAATTATTTCACATATATTTCTTGTTTGGAGAGTGACCCTGCCAATGACACTGTATGAGAGAAGCAAGGATTCATCCCACGTCTAGTAACATGAAGGTTGGGTCCTCCTCTAAGCAGTGTGCCTTGGTTCCCTGGTGCCAGTGGAATGAGGAGAAGACAATGTTTTCTACCTTGCATTCACAGTGGTAGAACATGGAACTTTGTTTCCTCCATCAAACACAGAGAAGTGCTACTTTCAGGTGATTCCTTCCTGTTGTCTTGTGCTACATTGCGTTGGAAATCTGTGGCAAAAATGGCAAATTAAGTGCACCCCAAATGAAAACTGGAAGTACTACATAGATACTGCTGGTAAAGAATGGAAGAAATTGAACAAATGACCATTTGTGCACAAGATATACAGCTAGGAAAAACAGCCTATAGATAAATTAGACAATGTTAATCAGACATGCATTTTCTTTTTGAAGGTAGCATCTTTCTTCATGTTGTAATACATATTATAGTTTACATTCAAAATACACTGCTCATAAATCATAGTAAAAGTTTTGCACTGCCTCCCAAGCTCCTTTTCACGTCATTTAAGGGAGAACAGAAATAAATGTTAGTCTCATTTTTCCCTCTTCATTCTATTTAAAAGTATCCTTTCTTGAAAATATTTTGATTTTTATTTTCTGCCTGCTACAGTTATGTTGCAAGAAGCCTTTTATGATTGAAATACTCACCACAGTTCTATTTCAATATATTTTACTACTGTTGTTATCCTAAATAAAAAAAAAAATTTATAGATGTTTTATAGATGTTTTATAGATGTTTTATATAGACATTTTTATAGATGTCTTATTTTCTCTCCTTACCAGACTTAGCTAAGTAATTACAAAATAAAGTATGGTCCTCTGCAAAGGTAATTGTAGTTTAACCCCAGTCAGGTACTAGGACAAAAAAATTAGCTTTATCCAGCCAAACCCAGTACAGTAACGTAAAATAATTAGAAATATTGGGCATTGAGATGCTACAGTCTGCAGTAAAAGGTGATGGCAAATAACTATTTCAATCTCAATGTAGCAGCAATGTAAAGAAGTTATTTCTCTTAATTTTGTAGGAGACAAATCAGTTGCGCACATAAAAAGCAATCACGATTTAACAGATTTGGGGATTACCATTCATAACATCACAACTGCTCTTTTCCTCAGTCAATTGATAAGAATAAATATTCATGTAGTAGATATAAAGGCTATTTTATTTCCAATTATAATCTACAGGTAATATGATGTCCATTGTAGAAAAAAACATATTTGCAAATCACTAGGGAGGTTTTGTTTAAAAGAAAATCCCAAACCAAAACCCAAAACCAAACCCTGTTTGTATGTAGCACATGTAAATTTTCTTAAAAAACACTACCTGAAATTTTTAATCAGGAATATACAAAATCTTTTTCCCTGACTGTTATTAATGTCATAATAGTAAAAACTCTGTTAGACATTAAGTTGCAAATCTCAATTTAAACCTGTTTATTATTTGATTCTAGGATCTTTTCTCCACTCTAGGTCTCATTCTGCTAGGACATAACTCTGAGACATTTTTATATGAAGAAATTATAGGTAATAATCAGTTCCAATGTCTGGAATGGAAATTTAATTCTCAGTTATATAGACATTAGTTTATATTTTTGGATGTGATGCATTTTTACAAATTTCTTATCAGAGTTGCTGTTACAGTGAAGTGAGCATTAATGACCATGAACAATTATTCCATTATAGTTCTGATATTAAAATACAAAGAATTTCAGTATGAATAAAAGCTTGATTACAGCTGGATAGTACATCAACAAATTTTATACCTTCTGTGTTCACCTTGTCTTGATTTTCTGATGACCCCCCGTGATTAAAGGACAAAATTATTTAAAGCTCAACCAAGTTTTTCACTTTACTGACACTGACTAGTAGTTATGAAGGAGTTCACACTCATGGGATGAGCTATCTAAAACATTTTCTTAGGGGGGAGATCTCACAATTTTAGAAAGCCTTGTACACTGTTGAGCCTGATTCAGGCCACTTTGCAGTGTTCATCTTCTGTTTTAGAGATGATAATAGCCAGGAGTAGGTGAAGAAAAAAAACCCCTTTGTGCCATGTGTAAGAATATGTTACACATTAATCTGAATATAAATTGCTGTAAGATTACTTAGATGAGGTCTGCAATTGGGTTTTGCTCATCAGGATTTGCTCATCTGGCCTTTAATGAATCTGACGATACTCCTCCCTTAAATTTTAGTTCAAACTTCTGTTCACTACCATAACACAGGACTGATGTTTACTTTCTGATTCTCTGTACTTTCATTTAATCTTAAAACTCAAATAAGTATATTAGTTACCACAAGATTTCTTCTTACTTAAGCCATTGTAAATAGGAGAGCAGTTAGTTTTTCTCCAAATCCCTCTGAAACACTCTCTATATGACTAGAAAGCAAACAAAATGGTTTAACTTACTGTTCACATGTGTTCTATATAAATAATACCTTTTTATCTAAAGCAGCTTTTTAATTGCTGGATTAAAAGTGACGTCAAAAACTTTTTCCACACAAGTATCTACCAGACAGCTACAATGAACAGAGAATGCAATTCAAATGTACGTACTATAATTACATTTAGAAAGGGATTTTGTGAAACTAGTTTTGTGACCCTCTTGTAATGTCAGAAAAAAAGAGGACAAAGACTGGAGTACTTGAAGTAAATGGAAGATTTTCCAACTGTTTCCATGGACCAGCATTTACGACAATAAAATAAAAAAGAGGGATCATAAATACAGGGTCTTAGGCCTGTTTGTAAAGGCCTGAAGTTGTGTTGGGGTAGGGTGGGTGGGTGGTGGTTAGGTTAGAGATTAGATGAAGGTTCTTCACCCAGAAGGTGCTTGGGCACTGGAACAGTCTCCCCAGAGAACTGGTCACAACACTAAACTTGACAGAGTTTAAGAAGCATTTGGAGAATATCTCAGACACATGTTGTGCTTCTCAGGGATGTCCCATGTAGGTCCAAGAGCTGGCCTTGATGATGCTTATGGGTCCCTTCCATCTCCAAATATCCTGTGACTCTGTGAACAAAAACTAGAAGCAACTAAGCCAAAAAAAAATACACCAAACAACACCAAAACACCTAACCATAACATTTTTACCAGCCTTTAAGCAATATTTAAAAAGCAGCAAATCCTTATCACTACTTGGTTCCTAAGCAGAAATATTTTGGACTTACATATGTGATTTAACCAGTGAAATTTTGCACTTGGGAAGATCAGGGTCAACCATCAAGTGGGAATCCAAGTTTATTAACTGAAGGCTTAATATCTATATCCTTCCTGGATCCCAAGTGGCATGACACTTCCAGCCTAGATCATTCACTTTACCTGCCTTTGCATGTGCAAACTTCTGTTGTTGTGGCCCTTTCCTGGGAAGATCAGACCTTTTCATGAACCATCCCCTGGCACAGATCCTCAGCACTGTATGAATCCGCAGCTCAGCTTCTCTACTTCAAAAAATCTCTGTAGTTGAGCTATTGAGTCATCTCTGGAAAATGTGTTCCCTCCTTTGGAAGATGAAAGAGCTTTGATCTGCAAAGTGGTTATGATTATAATGGACATTAAAATATGTATATACTTATATATGTGTATGTGTGTGTATTTGCTTGCATACATGTAGATATTATGCAGTGATCATTACCATGATTCTTAATCTTTAGTAGTTTCTTTAGACATAAGTAACGTATAAGGAAGTCCTTAGTAAAAATATTTTAGTAGGAAAAATAAATCACACCTGCTACAATATGTAGTACAAGTAAAATATGAAGCACATATAAAAGCAATGTTGTCCGAAACATGAGAAAGGAACAGCTTAAGTGTGTACACAGATATGTGTGGGAGCATATACATGAAGTTTTAGGGGAGTTAGAGGAGAGTGCCAGAGAATTAAATTTTGGGAAGTGTGCAAAGACTGTTCTAGCAGTCAGATTTGCTGGTATGCATGCTGATCTTCCCAAGAACACAATATTCAGAAAACATTTCCTATACCTGTCCCTTACTTGGAAGTCTGGTCAGATTAACTATGAACTATGAAGTTTATGCTCTCAAGCAGCCCTGGGGCTTAGCTTCCAGCAATCCTTTATAGTTAGCATATTAGTTATCTTCAACTGGAGATGAACTTGAAAAACACCCAGAATATCTTCCAAATACCAGCCAGATGTAGAACTGCCACAGGTTCTACTCATGGGAAAAATGTCACCCTGTCTATTAATCAACATTTGATTTCAGCTGAATCTCTTTTGACAACAGTGTTTCTGAGGACAGTATTCAGGCATGATATGAGAAACTCAGAAGCATCCCACTGCAGGTGTATAGGTTATGTCATGTCATACTTGACCTCAGCCAGCCAAGAGCAACATTTTCATCCTTTGCCTCCCTATCATAAATTCCAACTTTCTCCAGACTGATCTTTCCCTTTTTCTAAATTCCACTTCTTTAGACACAATTATTTTTTAGACTTACCTTATCAGTACCACAATGTGTTTACATGTCAGAAAGAAATAGCATAAAAATAAGTTCTACTCATCTGTGACAGGCAAATATTTTTATTTTCATTAGTTTTGACAGGACTTAGTTTGCCATAGGTAATACACATTTACAAGTTGTATTTTATTAGCACATCAAACCATGTTGCAATGAATTACAATTTGTCACATAGTATTAGTGTTAAGCTGTATCTGACAAGACATTGCTTCCACTTAAACATACAAAGAACTTAGCAAACTTACAGGACTTTCATGTGTTTTATGTGTATCTTCAGCTCACAAAAGGTGTGAGGGATTTGTTGTTGGTCAACTGAACAGATAACTATTAATGAGTGTTTTGGCATCAGATATTATATTTTATTGACTGAAATATTTGAATATTGTCTCATGCATTTCTGTCTTTTAAAAATACATTTTTTCAGCAAGCTTTAATACAATATATAAAAATCTAACCTGCAGAAAAAAAGAGAAAATGAAAAATTTGCAATAATTAGTTTATTGGCTAACAGGATTAGACACACAATCAAATATTTAAATAGCTATTTAACAACATATTTCTTCATAGGTGTAATTTTCTACTTCTTTAGTAAGTTTTTTACTAGTGGTAATGAATACATACTGTTACAAATGTGCATCTAAACAGAAAATCTGTTTCCAAATCTATTTATTATTTTGTTGCAAGTAGTTGGTACCCAATTAACTAGCTTAATATTTCCTATTATTACCTGTTGTTAAGGGGTTTATACTGATTTACATTAATATTTTCTGGGAAAATATTATCTGCACATAAAGTGTGCATATTCATTTTCTATAAATTACATATTACAATATATACATACAAAGAACATTTAAATTTAACTCTATCATTCATGAAAATGTGGTCACAATCATAGTAAATTCACCTCCATCTTTTCAAATGATCTCTTTACACTCATTTTAAGGCATCTTTAGTTATGACGATGTTATGAATGTCCTCTTGACACATCTAATTGATCTCCACCACCACTGCTATGGTTATAGGAAACTGCAAAAGCTCTTGCAGTGTACCTATTTAAGAAGGGTTTTAACAAAAGTTTATCTAAATAGATGTACAAGTGATTCTGCATTAGGCTGCATGACCTGGCAAGATTAACTCAAGAATTTCATGATGATCTCTTTTGTATGTATCTGGTTATTAAAAATATGATTTATTTTTCAGTTGGTGTGGTGAGTTGAATTTGACTGTCTCTGAAGTGCCCACTAAGCCACTCTATCACTCCCCCTCCTCAGGAGGACAGTAGAGAAAACAAGATCAAAAACTCATGGATCAAAAAGGCAGTTATATGAAGAAAGCAAAAGCTACATGACGAAGTGCAGCAAAGCAAAGAGATTTATTATCTACATCCCATCCACATGAAATGTCTAGTGTCCAGCCACTTCTTGGAAAGTAGGGATTCAATATGTGTAAGTGGTTGCTTTGGAAAAGAAGCACATTTATAACAATTTCCCCCCTCCCAGTCTTTTCCTTATCTTTTATTGCTGAGAAGGCATCATAGGGTATGGAGTATCCCTTTGGTCAGTTTGGGTCAGCTGTCCCAGCAGTGTCCCTTCCCCATTTCTTGTTCACCCCCAGCCTCTCTCTGGTGGGGAGGGACTGTCGTAGAGATAGCTTTGATGCTCTGTGAGTACAGATCAGAACTAGTCAAGACACTGGTGTGTTATCAACATTGTTCTAGCTACAAATACAAAAGAACTGCACTATGTGTTGCAGACCTTGTAACATGCTTTTGGTTAGCTTGGAACCTAAATCCCAGCCTAGAAAAAAATTTCCTGCTTTTTCCATCTGTAGAACATTATAATATCTCACATCAATTATATACTGTATATTTTACATTTCTAGGATGAAAATTGCTATATGCCCATTATCATTACAAAAGAAGAAATTACATGTTCTAACAGTTTAAATACAAGGAAGAGAACTGGGTACTTGTGAGTTCTTGCTCAAAATCCTCTTGTGGCTTTGGATAATAATAATTATTATTATCATATCTATTATTTAATATTTCATATGTCATAGCTTGGAAATGAGAGGTGAGATCATAATCGATTCCAACTCCATACAAATTCTACCTTTTACTAAGTGGTTACTTCCTGCTCAAATCTGAAACATGACTAGATTATATAAAGGAGATTCTGATATCCTTCCACTACAGATTGGAGCAAAAGCATTGAAGAATTAAGGAAAACAATCCCATGGAACACAAACCATATGCTTTTCTTAATCCTCAGGAATGGGTTTGTATAGCAAGGCTAATAATTTGATTTATATTGTATTGAAAAGCAGAGAAGATGTCCTTGAAGAATTTGGGTTCTAGTGAGAGGTAAAGTAAAATGAACAGTCTGCAACAGCCTTGCAACAAATGCTGAACAGTGTTTTATTTTCTAATTCATTGTTTCTCTCCTTGAATTCACCTCTACTTTAGTTAAACAAAAAACAAACAAACTCCCCCCCCTATTTACCAAACAAACAAAAAAAACCAACTCAGGCCCAAAACAAGCAAACAAACAAAAAAACCAAACATGACATCCTGAGATCAGTACTATATTTTTTTGATAAGAATAACTAAAAGACCTCAGACCTGTGAAAACCCCTTACATTACAATTCTTATTTGATGAAGTTAATGCACAACCCATTCCTTTTTGGTATGCGCTGCACATAGTACAGCAGTGTTGCATATTGAGGAGGAGAGATATTATTTACCATTAGAAAATGTCATGCCTTTTCCTGCCAAAATTCTTTGCCCATCTTTAAAGTAATTAGTTTTGTCATGACTATTCAAAATTCATTAATAGAAAATTCTGGCTGATTAAGCACATCCAGGGCCAAGACTCAGAAATAGTAATTCCTCTGATTTACATGGATTCCCAGAGTAAATGTTTATCTGAGACTGTGCCAGAACTGCCTACATCCTTTATATTATGTTATCAAAGATTAGTTTTGCTCTTGATCACACAATTTCACTACACATGGGCTCAAAACCCCATTGCCTACCGGAGGGGACTAAACTCTAAAAACACTTAGCCATTGTTCAGAAGACAGCATTTCCAATAGCTTATGTATTTCCCTGATGGTAGGGGGGAGAAACTTGAAAATTTAACACAAAACCTGATTTTCCTTTTAAAAAGAGCTCCCACTCCACACAATAAACCACGAGCATGAAGCCTCTGTTGACTACTTCCTTTCTTTTCCACTTGCCAATTTCATAGAACCTTAGAACCCTCAGGGTTGGAGAAGACCTCAAAGACCATTGAGTTCAACCATCAGCCTGTTACTCTACTGTAACCCCTAAACCCTAAACCATATCCTCCAGTGTCAGATCCAGACACCTCTTAACCACCTCCAGGGATGGTGACTCGGCCACCTCCCTGTGCAATCTATTACAGTGCCTGACCACCCTAACAGTGAAAAATTTTTCCTAACATCTAATCTGAATCTCACCTGTCTCAATTTACAACTGCTTCTTCTAGTCGTCTCATTGCAGACATAGCAGAAGAGATCATACCTGCATATCAACAAGCCCAGAGAAATACTGGTTACACTGTATTGCTCAGATTTTGAAAACTTCTGCAAATTAGCCACTGACAAAGTTAAGAACATATAAATGCAGTCTGAATTCAAAGAAAGGGACAGCACAAAAAAAGAAAACAGACTGCTGCAGTGTGAACACAAAGGTTTAATGAAAGAATTTTTTTAACGAAAGATTTGGTTTCCTTGTGGAAGTTATAACACTCCTTAAATTGCTTCTTTTAAAGAACTATATTCTAGATTTTTCTACAGAGACACGAGTACATGAAGATGTGCATTTCATCATCATGCATTTCATCTTCATGCATTCACAAAGATTAAAATATTATATGTGTGCTGTGGTACTCTGTTGATTAATCAGAAACTAGGACACATATTCAAAATTTGTTTTCACTCAGACAAAGAACATCATGAATCATTTTTAAATGATGGAGGCAGTGTTTCTAAGTATTGTTAATTATGTTCTCTGATGACTTAACTCTAGGGAGAAATATCAATTGAATTCCATGTGTACTGTTGTTGTGAATCACCTCATCATTTAGCGTAAATATTTGTTAGTACCAGTCTTCTCTGTTGTGCATTTATGAGGTTCCAGCCTAATATTATAGATCATGAATTAATGATACCTGTTTGCCATTAAACAAAAGAGTCACATAATTTGCCTTTATTGTTGTGAATAATGTCTGAGTGAGGGAAACTACATAGTGAAAATCCTGCTAAACAGAAAGCTCTTAAAATGGCACTGTCATTGCAGCAATAAAAGCGCACTGGGATTTGGATTAAAAGTCTAAAAGTTAGAGAATGCAGATGGAAAATATCGTTCTGAAAGAGTTCTACTCCCATCAGACCTGTAAAGTTAAAGAAGATGCAGGATGCTTTTGTACTTTTGGATGAGCAAAATGTTTAAGACAGTTTCCCATGACAGTTTTGCTCACAGTTACAACAACATGAAAAAGAAGCCATTCACATTGTAGCAGCTAATGCAAAAAGTGGGACTAAAAAAAATAAAATTATCTCTTTCTGCCTTTCAGCTCCTTGCCAGACTGAAACACAATTTTTATTCTACATTTATTTCTCTTTTATTTTAAAAAAATAAACGTCCCAAGATTTAGTCCCTACCAATTTTCATTATAGTGATAGCTGTTTTGTAAGAGTGTTACTGAATTTAGAAAGTGATTCTAAATAATAATAGCTTGAAGATTATGTAAATCAGGGCATTTTATACAGAATAAGTCACAACTAGAATAAATTCAAGCCCTCTTAAAGCAAATTCTTAAGAATCAAATATATAACATAAGTATGCACATTTTTATTGCAGTCAGGAAAAAAAAATAAATTAATTCTAAGTCATTTACTACAGGAAAAATGGTCTTTCATCTTAGTTTTTTGAACACAAGCAATGTTTAATTTCCTGAATACTGTCACTGCCAACACTCTGCAAGTGAAAGTCAGAGAGACATTGCTCCATCATCCAACCAGATGTGCCTTTTTCTTCTGAACTTAGTTTTGCAAAGTGTATAAAAGCAAATAATAGAATCGATTACTCAGTTCCATAATGAATATTCATTGTGCATTGTTTGATTGCAGCCCCTGGCAGGAAGAGCTAAAAATAGTTCAGAGGCCTTTGGAGGATATATTTTCACTCATTTCCATTCTTCTCCTTTGACGTCCTGTACTGGTTTCAGTGTTGCTTCAAAGATTGAGGAAAAGTATTGTTAGATATAGAATTTCACTCAAAGTCTGTCGAGTTACTAGTGTGGTTTCAGTTCAACATCTTCCAAAAATGGGGTTTTCTGTGCTTTAGTTCATATTATGAACATATAAAATGCATGCTGAAGACAAATATTCAAAGTGGTATTCAGTATTGTTATAGCAAATTATGAAAGGTTATTATAGTTGTATTGAAAAAATAGAATACATGCCTCTCTCTCAATTTTATATTTAATCATCACATGACTCCAGGTTAAAAAAATACTGTGAATTTGTTTTTTGTTCTTGGATTTACAGAAGTTCATTTTGAGACACCTACAATGGGATAATTCATTTCACCATTATGACAGTAAAATCCATGTTTCCATGTGTGTGGGTGAGCTACCTGTTTAAGTTCCCATTACAGTCAACAGAAGTTTAGTTATGTAGTAAATGTGACTTAGACTTAGCTGTCTCTAGCACAAGTGAAGGCTAACCTTTGTAGTATATTGAATTGTTACCAAGAACTATCATTTAAAGGTTGTGAGCATCTCTATCTCCCACTACATCTCATTCTTTCTTATAGATTTGTAATCAGAACCAGAATATCTTAGTGCTCTCAGACTAAGATGTTCCCATTTCAAAGAGCAGTACTCAGCACAATGTAAAGGTTGTAGAGATTGACACCAAAAGCGATGTTTGTGATTTAGTTTTTTTCATGTATCAGAGGAAATTCATCCATCTTGTGGAAAATAAGGAATCAGTCTGAAGATTGCTTGCACCTGCAGACAGCCTCTGTAAGGCCAGGAGGTTACTGGTGTATGCCCTGATAGCAACAGTGAGTTGTCCTTTGGAACCAAGAAGATGTAGATATAATATAGCGAATTCCATCATGTCCCATAAAATTGTTTGATAAGAGAACTTTATGTCAATACTGGCTTTCCTGCCTGTTACAGGTTTCCATTTCATAAGGAAACCTGGCTGATCAGGCTTCTCTTACTGCATTTCTACTTATAGGTCTAAAGCATGTTGTCATTTGTTACAATTGTGATTATTTAATTTCTGTTGTATGATCAGAAATTTGGTAAAAAATTATATTTTTCATTCCAGAGGATTCTTTATATTGTTCAGCTATCTAATTGTGAGCATAGACAAACCGATTGTTAAAGAATGGGCTTTCATGTGCAATGTGCAGCATCAGACATTATTAGCCTTACAGTTCATTGTATCCAAGAGGGACCAGATTCTGTGTTATTTTACTCTCACTAGAGTCCTGATACTTGTTTAGGACAAATGTAAGGTACTGCTAATCAGATCTGGAAATACATCAAACTCATTTTGAAAAATAATTTGCATCTGCACAAGGAAAAATAAACCAGGCCAGGAAATAATCCAAGCATCTAAGACCAAAAGAAATACATTGAAATCAGGTTGTTCCTCAGCTACAACACTATAGATATTGAATAGTTTTAATAATTTCAAAGAAAGACAATGTATTTTACTGTTAAATGGGATACAAAGCCAAATTTCTTCTTCGCTAGTCTCAATACTATCCAGTTAGCTGTTAACAGTATATAAGTATTTATTGCTTTGGTTTCTACATCCTGTAATTTTTTAAATAAGACATGAAAAAATGAAGCCTGGATTTTAACTTACATTTTATTTTGAGGGACTTACACTTTTCATAGTGATCTTAAAGTGTTCTAGTGCTGGTAGGTATCCCACACCTTTTCTGCTTCAGCACCTTAATTTGTGACCCAGGTTCATAGAAAGGCTACAGAGCCTACTTTGTAGTTTCTTGGTTGTTTTTTTGATGAAAACTGGACATGAGCCATCAGTGTGCACTTGTAGTCCAAAAAGCCAACTGTATCCTGCTCTGCATCAAAAGGAGCATGGTCAGCAGGTCAAGGGAGGTGCTTCTTCCCCTCTGCTCTGGTGAGACTACACCTGGAGTACTGCATACTGTTCTTATGCTCCCAACAAAATAAGGACATTGAAACATTGGAGGAAGTCCAGATGAGGCCCACAAAATTGATAATGGGACTAAGCAGCTACCCTATGAAGATAGGCTGAGAAAATTGAGGCTGTTAAGCCTGGAGAAGAAAGATTGCATGGACACTTCAAAGCAGCCTTCCAGCATTTGAGGAGGGCCTACAAGAAAGCCAGAGAGCAACCCTCCATTAGGAACTGTAGTGATAGGACAAGGGGTAATGGCTTCAAATTGCAAGAGCATAATTTAGATTAGATGTTAGGAAGAAATTCTTTACTATGAGGATGGTGAGGCACTGGAACAGGTTGCCCAGAGAAGTTGTGAATGCCCCAACCCTAGCAGTGTTGAAGGCCAGGTTGGACAGGGCTTTGAGCAATCTGGTCAAGTGGAAAATAACTTTGCCCATGGCAGGTGTGTTGGAACTAGATAATCTTCAAGGTTCCTTCCAACTCAAACCATTTTATGATTCTGTGGTTCTATGTGAATGGAGTGCATTCCAGCCTGAGTAATATCTGCAGAATTTCTTAAAAAGTAAAATAACTTTTATCGGAAGATTAGCAGCTTATAGTCAAGAGATGGTTCTCAAGATTAGGCCAGATATTTCCTTCTACATAAAAGATTAAACCAGTTGAGCCTGCACTGGCAAGTTTTTATGAGAGCTAGGTCTGGGCCATTCTCTTAAACAATAAATATTAGGATTTAAAAGAAGATGTACACCATCCAGATACATGTTTTTACTAACACAAGTCTATGGCATATAATAGTGACAATTAGGTGTGCTGTAATTAGTTACTGTTGCTCAAAACAGTAAAATTCCTTCACATGTTCAGGAAACAGAATCTTAAAGGAGTAGGGTCTCGTAATCTTCATTCAGGACTAGGTTCAATATGTTGATTTTGAGAGGAGGAGTTACTACGTGAATAAAGTTACTCAATTGACAACCTTTCTCTTTATAAGAAAGAATAAAATTAGGATCATAGAATTCATGTCACTCATCATAGTTTTTTTCAGCAATATTTTAGGATGAAACACTGTGCCTATCATAAAAAATTGCAGGAAAGAGTACCCTGGGAGCTACTCACCTGTCAGCCTCACCTCTGTGCCTGGGACAGATCCTCCTAGAAGCTATGCTGAGGTACATGGAGGACAGGGAGGTGATTTGGGACAGACAGCATGGCTTCACCAAGGGCAAGTCCTGCCCGACAAATAGTGGGGTGACTGCATCAGTGGACAAGGGAAGGGTTACAGACATCATTAGTAAGAATTAACTTTATCTAAATGAATATGTAGTTTAGTCAGGTGAAATCCTAGGTGCTTGGAAAAGGGAAAACATTGAATTTTATGATCATTAAAAAAAACTCAGAAGAAACTTCCTGGGGAGGGATGCTAGTACACATTAATGAAAATCTATGGAAATATGTATACATCATCATGCACATTCACAGTTTCTCTGATTATTTTGTTTGTTTTGTTTTGATTTTTAAAAAGGTATCTTTCAAACGTGGAAAGTTTTGTAGCAAAGATAGTATTTGTTCTGTTAAAAGATCTTTTTTCTCCCACCTATATTTCCTCACAATTTATATTTCTGATAGCTACACAAACGGTTTAGTAAATTTTTTTAAAAAATATCATGAAGTAAAATTAATTATTTTGGCACATGCTTGAGTAGAAAATAAAACTAAAAAAAATTGGGATCTTTGCTATAGTACCCTGGCCTGCATGTTTTGTCTTAAACTACATTTTGCCACCTATGTTTTTGCACGAAAGCTATACACATTCTGCTAGGGCATTACTTTTCACAGACAAAAGTATATACCAATGTAATCACATCTCAGAGGCAAGGGGATTGTTGGAGTTTCTGTCTGTGACCATTGTTACATATCAGTGAAGCAGTGAATTAATTAAACACATGAGCATTTGGAACAATGAAAACTAATTGTATCCTTGGAAACTAACTAGGAATATGCATACCATTAAATGTTAAAAGATTAATAGCCTTACCATGTTCCAATAATCATTGAAAGTGTTTACCTAATGACTCTAGGGTTTGCATAAAGACTCTAGGGAAGTTATTGTCTCTTTAAATTGAGTACACTTTGTTGAAATAGGAAGTAAGAAGTAGTAGCAAGAGAACACAGAGACAGGAAACAACACAGGGATGAAGAGGAATGACTGGAAATATTCAGACCATAAATAATTGAGACTTTAATTTACAAGCAATAAGATGCTCCTTGCACTTGTATCTTCTATAAGCTCTGGGACAAATCATTCGGCATAGTACTCATCTCAACAAATGCTATCTGTAGTCAT
>NW_008686608.1:17727-29795 GCF_000695815.1 Acanthisitta chloris | reverse complement strand
GAAAGAGGTGCTGAGCTTATCAGAACACTTCAGCAGATGTTTATATTCCCCAGATGTATCCATTTGGCCTTAGAGAACCACCTTATGATTAGTGATGGCTAGATAAAGCAGCTTGGTGTCTCTCCCAGGAAGCAGTTACAGCACCAAGTGTAGCAGACAAAAAGACAGGTTAGGATAGGAGGCAACCAGAGTTCAGAGAGCTGATTAAAAATAATGATATAGGCACTTAGAATTAAGACTTGGAGTGCACCAGACTTCAAGATACACAGGCTGAGCAGTATAGCTAATGCTTCTAAGGCCCCTGGCTATAAAATGGGAATATCCAGCACTTTGCTATCTCATGGGGAAAGGAATAGAATCAGTAACCACAAAGTGGTAAACAGTAGTAGTGACAGTAAAACCTACTTAATGTTGATAGTGTAAGAATCTTAGACAAAAAAAGTTATCTAAAAGACCGTGAAAGAAAACATAAATGTGAGGATTAGGAAGTTTGTCTTAATCCATACCCTTAGAACGACTGGTAAAAAGGAGCAGAATAATCAGTAAATTAATCTACTGAAAAATATAAGTAATAAGTGCAAGCAGCTAATTGCATAATTTGTACTAAAAAGAAAAGGTTGTAATTTGGAAACCTACTTCTTTTGTTTTCTTTGTTTGGGTGGGGGCTTTCATGTGTTTGGGTTTTTTTGCTGTTGTTTTTATTGGGGTTTTATTGTTTTGGTCTGGGGCTTTTTGTGTTTTTTTTTGTGGTTTGTTGTTGTATCCTAGGAGAGGCATTAATAATTTTGTGCTGGCATGAGCTGCCTGAGAAACAAAATGTTTGACCCACAAAACATTCCTAATATTTACAAATGGCTGCCACCTAATTCAAAACATGAAATGTTAAAAAATACTGGGTTTCACTTAGTGGATCTGAAATCCCACAGGTTTGCACTGAGTTTCCAAATTTCTCCAGCTTTTTTTTAATTAATTGCTCTCTTACTAGGTTTCAGCAAACCAGCACGTTAGCTAAGTGAGCTCTGTGATTCAGCAAGATGAGCAGTCATTCACCAGACAGCAGCTCCTGAGCTGCTACTAGAATTTAGCTGCTTCCAGGAACACCATTTCTATGTTTTTGAGGATGTCAGTAGTCCAACAAGCCTGTCAATGAGATGGACATTTTTTAATTAATTGCTCTCTTACTAGGTTTCAGCAAACCAGCACGTTAGCTAAGTGAGCTCTGTGATTCAGCAAGATGAGCAGTCATTCACCAGACAGCAGCTCCTGAGCTGCTACTAGAATTTAGCTGCTTCCAGGAACACCATTTCTATGTTTTTGAGGATGTCAGTAGTCCAACAAGCCTGTCAATGAGATGGACAGCTTAGAATCATATCATAGAATCAACTGGGTTGGAAGACACCTCAAAGACCACTGAGTCCAACCCTACCATCCTTGCTAGGCCATGGCACTAAGTGCTACATCCAGTCTGGTCTTGAAAACCTCCAGGGATGATGACTCCACCACCTCCCCGAGCAGCCCATTCCAATGCTAAGTGGGAAGGAAGTTTCTCTAGCCATCTGGAAAGCTTGGGAGATGCTTAGTCAAATCTCCAGACCAGGAGACAACAGAGCCAGTTGCTAAGGAAACCTTTCACAGGCACCCTGTGAAGTGCATTTAGCTAAATACTGGATTGGCCTGCAAACCTGGTCAAGCTGGTGCCCTGACAGCCTGGGTATGCATCTGTCTGCCTCTTTGGGATCTCTGCCTGTTGTTCAGGTAAGAAGACTGCTTTACTCACCAACATTGCAGGCTATTTGTCTGGTACACAGGAGGAACAGCTGTGGTGTGTGCAGCATTGGAGAAAGACAGCTCAGCAGATGGAGAGCAGCAGATATTTGTAAAATTAGTTGTAGGAGTTGAGAAAATCACTTTGATTTTTTTGGAAGACTTAGGAAGCTGAATGTTTTGGTTTCTTGATTTCCATTTGTAGTATTGATATGATTTAATATTTCCCTGAAAGGTTTGAATTTTCTGACAATTTTTTAATGAGCTCTAATCTCATGACTTGTTAAAAGAAGTTAAACATTTTTGCTAGTTCCACATAACTGGAAAACAGAATAGTTCATATTGAATATCATCATGCATTTTAACTTTATACTTTGTGTTTAAAGAGTCAACTTAGTCTCACAAGAAAAACAAAGTAAAAAACCACCTCCAAATCTCATTTAATTTGCAGCTTTAATAACTAACTGAGAAATCCAACCCAGCTGTTAAACTGTCAGTATCCATTCTCTTGACCTTTTAGTCCTGAACCCACATCTTTTTCCTTGGCTCTAGAGATTTCTAGGCCTGGAAGGGATGTTTTTCTTTCAATTGTAAAATATCACTCTCTAGCTTTGGGGCTAAATTGAAAATCTACTTGTCTGATTCAACACTTGAAAAATGTTATTGGCTCTTGTACTATTGCTAACTACAGGATTTGCCACTCTCTTGGGGCTGGAAAATAGTTGCTCAACAATGGAACCTGTATTGATTTTAATTCATTAACTTTGAAAAATAATGTAAACATCCTAAACTATGTATTCATTCAGAATTTACCATTCCTCCTTACTTTTCTATCATGCTTTAGGAACGGATCTTATTCTTCAAGGAAGTTAGTAATACATTAATGAATTAGAACGTCATCAAAAATGCATTGAAACTTATTTTCTGCAGATTATTTAGCCTTATTATAATTATTAGGTTTTAGGAATTTATACTCCTGCATAGACACAACATTTTCTTCCATGTGCATATATATATATATATACACATATACTTGTATATATATGAAAAATTTAAGTCCAGTTTCATTGATTCTGTTTGTTTTGATTGGTGTGAACTGTAATTTATGATAGTTCTATGTACACACACACCTATATATGACATTAATTTTGAATTTATCTTGCAAATATTTTACAAATCCAGATATGGGAAATTAACCCAATTTGTTTTCTGATAAAATAAGAAGCTAGAGAAATGTGTGGGGAAATATATATGTGATAATACATCAGAAATTTCACTATTTGCCAACAGATTTTGGAATGCAAACAAAAGTGTCAGAATTTATAAAATTATTGGATTTACATCTGTCACCTGACTAGCATCAGTGAAAAAAATAGCAATTACACCAAACAGTAAGTAGTGAAGTATTTCAGGTACTTACTGGAGGATGAAGAGTTCAACAGAGTGAAAAATTACCAGAAGTTTGATCTTGGGTGCTTTAATTCTTGGGTTCTTTTGGTACACTATTAAGTCTTCCTCTTGCTGACTACAAAGTAACTCCTGGTTAGATATTTGCTCTTCAGGGAATCTTTATTTTTCAAAAAAGAAAAAAACCCAAAACCCACTCAAATTATATTTCACTGCAAGTTGTCTAATTAGAATTTTTAGTTGGTTAGATAGCTGAGAAGGAGATAGCTTGAAGGAATCAGATTCATGCACACTTACACTGTGGAGTCTGCTGAAAGCCTCTAGAGATGGAAACATTGTTTTCTAGCATTGCAGGTATTGAATATTAAATAAAGTGGACTCTTCTGGCCCTCCAGCAGAAACCATGCAAAGACAAAAGTTTGAAAAATATGGAATGTATGCAGAATAATTTTTAGAAAACTAAAGAATAGAGGGTGCATCTATACATACTGAGCAAAAACCACTTATAGCAAGTTCATGCTGTTTCTTCTTCAACTACAGCTTACACAGGAAAAAAATAATGTCTTTACACTGAATCATGCAACAATGGGCAATGAGATAGCTGTTAAATATAGTTTGGAAGAACAATCATCTTGTGAAAGTAATTAATTGGTTCAGAAATTCAGCGATTCCTTTCTTCAGGATGCTAGGAAGGTCACAGATACAAATCACTTCTTGAAGTTGATTAGGCAAAATCTTGGGTGAAAGCTGAACTCAATCATTCTTATGTAATCCAGGCATGGAAGCTTCTGAGACTAAAGCTGCTGGGAGAGAGAACGAAATTATGACAACAGAGTAGTTAAGATTTATTCTATTCTTTTGGCTTCTTGTTTAGAAGTACAGCTTAACTGTGTTTGCTTCAGGATTCTTTTATCTGGAAGCTTTGCTTTTACACTGTAGTAGTAACAGTATAGTGAGAAAAGATCAGCCTGGAAGAGCTCCCTTTATGCTGATAGTAGCAAAGGCACTTCAGAAATACCAATCATACATCTGAGTTTTCTATGGTTTAGTTTTTCAACATTTTTTATCTGTGCCAGAGTATATGGCTCTTTTGACAAAGAGAAGAGCTAGAGGTTACCTGACCTAAATTGTGCTCAGGCATTAGCATTGTTTTGGCAACTCTGCAGAAGATGTTACAGCACATAAAGGCCCTAAAATATATTGGCAAATGAAGAGAAAAGGCACAATGACCTGTCAGCTGATGATGACTCCTAACACAGTCTACTAAGTCATGTAGCTCAACAGCTGATTGTTGAAGCCTTTGTGTTGATATTTATAAAAGATGTTGCAATTGTTCCTTGTACTTTCAGAATGCATCCATCTGTTAGTCATTTCCTCTGAAGTAGCATAAAGCTTGAAACATACTTCTGTGACTTCTTCTATACATATCTCTACAGGAAGACTATGCAAGTATGAAGAAATAAATGATAAATAAATATGAATGAAGAAACTGAAATTAAATATTTTCAAATTCTTCAGTAGTATTCTTCAAAGAAAACTTTGAGATTTTAAGAAATTACTAGTAAAGACCTGTCTTTGCAGTCTTTTCAAAATTTGAAATAATCTTCTAAAGAAACTCAGGATATTGCATGCAAGTCAATCTAGATCTTCATGAAACACTAATTCATTGACTTTTCACACTATAAATGTTTGTTCACACAGCATTGACTTGCCTTACTTCTACACTTTTGCAGAAAGTTTTGACTTCTTTTCCTGAAGCAATGTCAATGTTCTGTCTTATGTTATGAAGTAATAGGGCATGAAAACTTTATGTTTGGAAAAGAATTTCCCAGCTGGGTCAGCTGTCTCAGGATAGTATGGCCATAGGCTGAACACCAAAAGGGTTACCAAAAGTGAAGAAGAATTTCTCAGTGCCTAAAAATCAAATGCAAATTAAAGCAAAACAGGTTTTTTTTAGCATGTCCTCTGTGGTTATCTGTTTTGTGACTTACCCTGTTAAATAAATTTTATTAGAGAATAAGGCTTTGAATGGTAGAATGGAATAGAGGCAATGATGAGTACAGGCAGTTCCAGAGCAGCTTACCTACACATTTCAGGAAATCTGCTTTTCAAATGTATAGCCTCATAATTGTATATATACAAGAAAATACAAGACAAGACAATCATATTATATGTCTTCAGTATTAACTCTGGAATGGCTTTTCAAAAAAAAACATTTCAGCAATTCTCCAATTTTTAGTAGGCCTTTATATAATTCAAACACTTTTCTATCTACAGGCTGAAATAGCTGCATTACTGAACCTCAGTTAAAAACCTCAGTACTGCAATTGCAGAGTTTGCATCTTCATATTTCCTGTGAGCATTCACATACTCTACTTACCTGCTGTATTAAATTTGCAGGCATTATATCGATTTACACATACCATACTACTTTTTATATGCAATAAGGTAATACTAAAACAAAATAAAACTCCAGACCAGTGAAAAAAAAGACACAAATAACCTACAGTTCTGAATACTGCATTATTTTCTTCAAAGCTATGATTCATGAAGCTGACAAAGACTCTTGTCTTCTTTTTGGGTCATTGTTATTATTCTGGCCTTTCTAGACTGTTGTCTAAGCTTTCTTTCAAGTGCAAAAATATAAGATAAAGACACTGGAATCCAAACAGTTCTTCTGTTCTTGTCTTGTTTAATTTTGTTGGGTTTTTTTCTGGAACAAATAAAAAAAGTAAATCTCCTGGGTTAATTTCAGGCAGGTAGTTGGAGACTTTCCAAAGAAAATGTTACCTACTGGAATACACTGAATTATGAAAATGTTGAATTTCATGGGAGCTTCTCATTCAGAGATTTTGCCTGTAGAATACAATTTATACTTAAAATAATTAATTTGGCCAACAATGCAATGATCAGGGATCATCTGTAATATTTGTTACAAAGGGTCAAGAGTCTATGTTTACACTCAAGCTAACTCACCACCTTCAGCATACCAGCAGTTGTGGCATAGGATCTCACACATTTCCTTCTATTTATTACAGTGTCTGTCAGTAATGAAATATGCTTCAGAGTGGAGAGTTCAATTTGACCTCTTCAAGGTGGTATACCTGAAACTTTGATTTATTTTCTTTCCTTTCAACAAAAGCTTTCAACACAAGCCATGAATTTCAAAATTTTTAAAATTTTGCACTTAGTTACTGAGCATTTTTTCACCCTCTAATGTAATCAGATGCAATTATTTAAACAGTCATAATATTCTCTCACTCTCTGTTTTCAGTGCTACATAGCTCTTTCAAAAATTTACAAAAAAGTTCTGAGGTTCTTGAAACAAGTTTGGACATTAGAGAAACTAAAATATCTTCCTTTAATATTAGCTGCTTCTATTTAAAAATGTTGATCTGACAATTTTTTAATAAGCTTTGTTAGAAATAGAGTGAACCTAAAAAAATTCATTGTTTTTTATGTCCTTAAGGTTTTCACTGTTTCCAGCAGTAGTTTTTTTATTCCTCTCTCAATTTTTTTTATAGACAATAAAATAACATTGCTTTTCTTTTTCTATATTAAAATAGATTAACCTTTAGACACAGAGCCATTGTGTAAAGTCATGGAATCACAGAATCACAAAATGGTGATGCTAGAAGGGACATCCGAAGGTCACGTCCTCCAACTCCTGTGCTGAAGTATGGCCAGGTAGAAACAGTTGCCCGGGAGCATGTCCCAACTGCTTATGAATACCTCAAAGGCAGGAAACTCCACAACCTCCCTGGTTAACCAATGTCAGTGCTCGGTTAATCTCACTGTGTTTTCTGATGTCCAGAGGAGACCTCCTGTGTTTCAGCTTATGTCCATTGCCTCTGTTGCTGTCACTGAACACTGCTGAAAAGAGCCTGACTCCACCTTCAATACCTCCCTCCAGGTATTTATACACAGAAACAAGGCTCCCCCAAGTCTTCTCTTCTCTAGGATGAACAGTCCCAACTTCCTCAGTCTTTCATCATACGAGAGATTTTGCAGTTCCTTGATCATCTTAGTGGTTGAACTCTCTCTTGTATGGCCATGTCTCTCTTGTACTGAGGAGCCCAGAACTGAACACAGTACTCCAGGTGTGGCCTCACCAGTGCTGAGAAGAGGTGAAGGATCACCTCATTCCAATGCCAACACTTTACCTAAGGCAGCCCAGGATACCATTAGTCTTCTGGGCTCCAAGGGTACTTGTGTTGCTCATGTTTAACATGCTGTCCACCAGGATCTCAAGGTCCTTTTCTAACAATCATCTCTCCAGACAGCTGGTCCCCAGCATATATTGGTGCATAAGGTTGTTTCTCTCTAGGTGCAGGACTTTTGTACTTTTTACTCTTAAACTTCACAGTGTCCGGGTTTTGGAAAATTATACAAATAGTGGTAAATCAAAGAGTTTGTCCTGAATCCTCCAAATGATGAGGATACATGAAATAGAAACACCAATTTGGGTAGATTGTGTCTATGCACATAAAAATCGCCTGGATAGACTGGGAAAACCAAGGAAAAGAACCTAAAAGAAGGGTTCACCAAAAAGAAGTAGCCCTGGAAAGAGAAGGCCTAGAAAGAAAGTGGTGAAGCTACTGGCTGGAGAAAGTTGAGAAAGGATGTGAAGTTGGGGAAGACACATGTCGATAAAGAGAGGAGGAAGCTGAGGGACTTTGGCTGGTAACACCTGAGACTGGTAACTGCAAGGAGTGGCACAGTATGATCCAACAACTTTTTGGCCAGCCTGCCTTGTCCAGCAGAGACCTCCCTGCTAGCATGAGAGGCTGAGACCTACCAATCGTAATGCTGAGGGGACCAAGCGAGTGTGAGTGATAATCTAGTAGAGTAATAACTCTAATTCCCTTGCTTCTTTAATAAACCTCAATATCCAGGTTCACTGAGGGTTGTATGCTAACTTTCTTTTAAAAGAATAAAATTATTAGAAGCAGGGAAGGTGATAAGAGATGACCTTCAGAACCACTGAAGAATTTGATTACATTTTTCAGGCCAATCAGTATGAAAAATCAATCAGTAAGTAAAAAAAAATCCCAGAAAATATTCTTTAAAAGGGTAATTCAGAGCAAGAATGTTTCAGTTTGCAACAAATTTCATATCAAATTAAAATGGTATATTATTTGGAAATTAGAAATCTTTTGTAACTAAAATTTTCACTAATTTTAGAACTAAATTTTTTATGAAAAATTGAATAATGCAAAAAATTCATACAAGGGATTAAATTATCCTAAATAGATTGTATGCCAGTAAAATTCAGAAAATAAAAATTTGATCAATTATAAAGCTGAGCTTATTGCCCTGTCTTTTCTGTATTGCTCAATCCAGGATATCATTCATACAGCAGGAGATTTGTTTGAAAAATAATGGTCAATTTAATTCAAGTGTATTTTGGTGGTCACTGATGACAGTAGCCTGATGTGGCCTATCAAATGGTTTTGTTATATTCCTTTAATGATATTTACTGAAAATAACCTAATGATGTTACTCGCATTGTCTGAAGACATCTCAAAAGTAATTTGATTTTTTTGGCTTCTTGGGTTTCAGGGACCATGGCTACTTTGGTTTTTTGTGGTAGCACCATGCTAGAGTTCACAACACTTGTTTCTGGCAGATCTACAGCATAGCAGATGCTGTCAACCTTCCTAGAGGAACTCTAGAAAGATAATATTAGCAGTGTTATTATGCAAATAACTTATACTTCCAGATTATTTAGGTTGGAAAATACCGTTAAGATCTTCAAGTCCAACTCAGCACTGGCAAGTCCACCACTGAATGTCTTTAAATACTTCCAGGGTTGGTGACACAACCACTTCCCTTGGCAGCCTGTTCCAGGGCTTTCCAACCTCTACAGCAGAGAATTCTTTCCTAATATCCAATCTAAACCTCCCCATGTTCAAACTGAGGCCATTTCCTGCTGTCCTAGAAGAAGTTACCAGGCAAGACTTTTGTACCAGTTTACATACAAAGAACAGAAAATATGTTCTTTGTAGTGATGTGGTGTAACCTGACCTCTAATCAGAATGTCTAAATACTCTCCAAAGACACATTTCACTGGTGTACATGCCATAATAGCTTTTGTCACTCTTCATTTCTCCTTTTTCAGCAAATAAATGTAATCTGGCAGACTAACAGAATAGTCTCCTTTTCCTGTGTTCTGTATTTGGAAAAACTAAAAAGTTCAAAATATTCCTGGTAGATCTGTCACATACAAAAGAAAAAGCAACCCACTTTTGTATCGCTTTTTTTTTTTTTTTTTTTTTAATTATCATGCATCTGTCAGTCATATTTTTTAGCTCCGGCTTATAGTATACCAGTTATCAATTCCAAAACCTGTATTAATATCACATCCAATCTTATCATATAAACCCAAATTATTTCTGGTCTGTTTAGATAGTCTTTCCTGTAGTGCAATCTAAATGACTTTTTATGCATTATCTCTATTCTTCCCTCCCTTAGTCATTTACTTCCCTCTTCATAAGAAATGCTAAAAATCTTTCCAGCACTCATTTAAATGTATAATCTCATCACTAGCTTCACTATATGGTTCATAATGACTGGTGGAATTTTTGTTTTGAAGTTTTACAATTTATTCTTTATATAAAAGTATCTGAAAATCTTTTCAAGAACTTGATTAGAAGTAAATGACTGTAGTAAAATACTTAAATTACTGAGAACTGTTGCTGTATAAAACCTTATACTTCTTCTGAGATGATAATTTTACATTTAATAGAGCTATCTCGATAGCATAGTTAGAAGTGAAGTGACTGCTTTTAAAACATGCTGGTTTGATAGTCCCAGAGAACAAAATCTCCCACAGCAGCAACAGGAAACTCAAAATTTTCTAGACTTCTCTGTCAAGACTATAATCATTTTTCAGAGCCTGTCAGTAAATATGCCAATTTTACTCCTATATTGCAACAGGAAATCAAGCAAGAGGAATAACATTCTGTAATTTCAAACTAATAAGCAGAGGATATGCTTTGAAGTTCAAGGATAAAATATTTACCTCTGAATTGGTCGTATGGAGTAAACCCTACCTAACTCACCTATATCCAGAGATATTTTCTTCTAGAAAAGTAAACTCATCTATGGAACATGAAATTCATTACCTTTCATGGCAATATTAATCGCAACAATTAATTGCAACAAAGCATATATCAGGTCGATGGCTGCATATGCTGTAGTAGGATTTACAGACCACACCATTAGATACTATATCCTTGCATTAGTGCTCAAGTAAGTCATGTTTCTCCATAGTGTAATCTCCTCAATGCTATCACAGAGACATTTCCCAAAACATGTATTAACTGCAGAAATACTGCTATGCGTGTGCTTGCTTTTCCATTTGTATTTGATCTGCCTCTGAAGTTTCATGCTACAGCAGGCCTTGCAGGACATATTGAATGAATTTCACTCACAGTAAGGGAGATATTATAATTAAAAACTGTCTGTGCAGATAGCTATACCAGTTCCCCAGAAACAAGAAACTCGTTGCACTGTCCCCTTACAGGTCTAGCTTGTTTTGGTAGAAAATCCAGGCATGCAGAAAAAGACCATAAACAAACAAAAAACCCAAAAGGACATTTAGTACTCCATTTACCCAGTCTGTGTGGGAGGAAGAAAAGCACTGCAGGGTCTATTATACAGAACATGTATCCTACAATGTAGTTTTGCTTCACTTGTCTCCTTGCTTGTTGCTTATTCCCTATGTAGATATGTAGACACTTGTGATGTTAGCAACACTCCCAAAAACATGACCTGGTTTGATAAATTTGGCCAAAAGCTTTTTCAGCTTTGGAAGAAATGTAGTAAGACTAAGCTATCCAGAGTCAAAGTGAAATTTGTTTTGTGTAGGCAAGCATTCGCCTCTATACGAGAGGACAGTACAAGTAAATCCAAGTGATATCCAGGGTATTAGAAAATCTAGATGATTCATTCTAAGTAATGAAAAAAACATGAATTTAGCTTTGCCAAGAAGAGGCTGTTCTTATTACTAGCACAACACTGACATTGGCTCTACACTGGGTTGTTTTTTCTTCCTGTTTACCTAAAAAATCTGCCTTTAAGCCAAACAGTTGCTTTGATTTATTGATGCATTACAAGAAAGAACCACTGGGCAAATAGTAAACATAAAGGACTGTGTTAGAATGTAGTCATGAAATCACTTTTGAGTTTCCATGATTTTCACGATCAGATATTTGAAATAATTTGTCACATATAAAAGAAACAGAGAAAAATGACACTTTCAATAATAAATACAATTTGTGTTAATGTTCTCGAACTCCAGTTAAGGCTGTCTAGCATGAATTCTTTATTATACCTGGTATTACAGCTGAAAGAAAACAAACAAGTAAAAAAGACATGACTTATTTTTCCTCTCTCTTTTATTATATTTTATTTATTCCTGTGTCTGACCACTCAAAGAATATACAGAATATAGGGTGCATTCTGGTACAGCTTGAATTTTTCCCTTTGGCTATTCATGCACTTTTAAGACATGAGTGTTTCTTTTTATAGAGTTTAACATTTCTTGTGTTTGAATTCATATTGCTGCTAACCTTTCCCCCTTTACTTGTTCTCTCTATATAAATTGCAACTCTTCAGGTCTTCATAGTGTGACTCATCACCAATGAGAAACAAAGGATTTTTGGTATCTATGAAAATCTCCTCTTACCCATCGACACATGCTCATCAGAATTTTGTTACATGAAAAACATAGGAAAAATTCTATTCCATTGAACTATAAATTTCTAGCTATATTTATAGGATTTATTTATGACAAGAGTGTATTAGTAAACCTTCTTAAAAATAATTCCAATGCAATTCTAATGAGGCAATTAAAAATTATTTCTGTATGGAAAAAAGTGAAAAACCAGAGA
>NW_008686608.1:14053-17700 GCF_000695815.1 Acanthisitta chloris | reverse complement strand
AAAAAAGTGAAAAACCAGAGAACTGTTTGAAAGTATTTTGGGTTTATATGGCAAGGTTTTTGTAGTGGGTGAGCTAAAGGGGTGGCTTCTGTGAGAAGCTGCTGGAAGCTTCTTGTATGTAGAACAGAGCAAAATGTCAACTGGCTCCAAGAGACACCTACTGCTGGCTGAGGATGAGCCTATCAGCAGTGATGGTAGCACCTCTGGGATAATGTATGTTGCAGCCAGAGAGAGGAATAAGACTGTGTGAGAGAAATAGCTCGGCAGACACTGAGGTCATTGAGGAAGGAGCAACAGGAACTGCTCCAGGCACCAAAGCAGGGACTTCCTTGCAGCCTGTGGTGCAGACCATGGTGAGGCAGGCTGTGCACCTGCAGTCCATGAAGGTCTGTGGTGGAGCAGATACCCACTTGCAGCCCATAGAGAACCCCACACCCTAGCAGGTAGATGTTCCCAAAAAGGCTGTGAACCTGTCAGAAACCCATTCTAGAGGAGGCTTCTGGCAGGACCTGTGGCCCTGTGGAGAGAGGGCACCATGCTGAAGCAGGTTTATTCACAGGACTTGTGATCCTGCAGGGGCCTCACACTGAAGCAGTTCATGAAGAAACACAGCTCATAGGAATGACTCACATTGGAGAAGTTAATGGAGGACTGTCTCCCATCAGTGGGATCCCATGTGGAACAAGGGAACAGAGGAAGTGTGAATACAATTTGCTTGAAGCCAGTTAAACAACTTTTCTCAAGATGAAAAACATATATTCAGTTGCTACAATTAGTTTTCTTCAGGAGTAAAGCTTGTGACAGGAAAAAAGTGAGGTAATATTATTAGGTTTATTACTGTTTCTCTGACACTGTGGATTAAACAACAGACAGAAATATTTCCGTGTTTGTTTGGGGTTTTTTGGGAGGTGTGCTTGTTTGGGATTTTTGCTCCCTTAAAAGTGTATTTTTCCTCTATTTCACTGCTGTCCTAGTCTTTCAGCCACATTTAATGTAATAATGGAAAGATTTTAACATTTTTATTTCTGATTTTTCATTTGTTCTAATAATAGTTTTTCAGTATTAAGGGTTCATAAAGCTGTGGATGTTTCTCTTCTTCCACTGGTGCAAATACGGTGATAAACCTTCTGGGAATTGGAGATTTCATGCATTTCCCACAGCCTCTCATTTCCTTCTGCCTTAAAAAAGGGTCCTTTCATAACCAATAAAACAAATTATTTATAGAATCTTCAATATAATGTTCTTACTTGTCTTCTATCAATCAGATATAGTTCTTCCAGTGGGAAGGCAAAAGGAACTTCAGTAAAACTGAAGGTTTCTTATTTATTAATGTGATGGAGACTAGTACTCAAAAATGCAAAATATGTTCCCTCTTTCTATTATTCTTTTCAGTACACTGGAAAAAAATCTTTTTACTAGCAATTTTTCAAGCACCTAGCACTTGTCTAGGGCTTCAGAAAAATATGCAGTTCAATATCAGTCTGAAACGAACAACTATGGTCCTACAACAAGAACTTCTGGTTGGCATCATATCATCAAATGTCAAAAGAAATGAGGCCCCTTGTGTACAAAATCATAAAACAAAGTTGTGATTTAATTCAGTGTTTGATCTAGGATAGCTTTGTCATGTGAGCTGCATAATTTCATCAGGGGAGGAGCCTGCATATAGAAGGACCACAAGTGCATCTTCTTTAAACCCTAGTAGTCTAGAATCAACAGCCCCATAAAATCAAATTTCTTTAAACAACGGTGGAATTTCAAACAAAAATATTACCAATCAGTATTAGAAAACATTTAAACCTTATACATGTCTATGACAAGCACAAATAAGTTAAAAAAAAAAAAAAAGCTTTAAACGAAATTAGTTGGGTTTCTTTTCTATTTGTTTGGATTTTATTGGTTATTCATTTGTTTGTTTGTTTTAAGAATTTATGTCCACAGTGTATTACAAAGGAGGATGCCTGTTTGATGTGCTTCACCATAGTACATTATGCAGTGTATGAACAAGACTATTTCTTGAATGAAAGAATTAAATCTTTTCACTTCAGTACCTGGAAATTACTGCTGTAAGCCAGCAAGTAGAATAGAAGATAGAAGACTTTCTTTTTGACAAAGGAAGCAGAAGATATTCCATCTTTAGGTATGTTCCATAATTTTACCCTGAGATTCAAGCTGTCTATGCAAGAAATGGGTTTTCTACTATTCTATTCTTGCTTTCATTGCCTCTTAAACTAATTGTCTAGGAGACGTAAACATGAAGAAGTTGGCAAAGAAGCTATGAACAGTTATTGTTTTGAAAAGGAGGTTATACAATGCTTTAGGAGAATCATAATTTCTGGAAGTTATTCACTTTCTTTTCTACTGCAGAAATAGAATGATAAAATTAAAGTGGTAAGACAGGAGGGAGTACATAAGAAATCTTATCAAATATATACACTAAACACTAGAGCTATGGTAACTAAGCCTCTTAGTCTAATCCTGCCCTGAAAAGTGAGATTTTCTGATTCTCCAAAACCACTGCTGCTCAGTAGAAAAGGCAATGCTAAATGTAGAAATACATGGCTTTGTTTGCATGTTGAGGATGGTTCTTAAACCCAAATCTAATCAGCAATGCACCTTCTGTCCTCCTCTTATTTGTTTACTTACTGGAAGACACAAAGTAATAATGGTCTTATGAGTTTCAGTTGAAGTGATTACAGAAGCAGTTAAATACTGGCGCTTAAATATCTAAAGAGCTTTTTCTTGATTTAGAAGAGTTTCTATACTTTAAATTATGTTTACACTCTGCTCTCAGAACAGAACAACAAAAAAATTGTTTCTGAAGAGAACTGTTCAAGAATTTATACAATTAAATTCAATATAAATGAAGATAAATTATCACCACCTTTTTGATAGTTTTAATATTGGCTAATTTTTTTTCAGGTTTTTTTTCAATATTAAGATTAACAATATAATGCTTACATGTGAAACTTCTCATCTTTCATACAACATGCATCAGTAAAACAAGGCAGATTAGGCACAGAAATAAATGTTGTACTCAAATCCAGATATTTAGCAATTTAAATATGCAGTCAATCAATGTCATAATAACTATATTAATTTTTGTCTTTTCTTGATAGAAAAAAATCCTTTTTGGGGAGGTGTTTTGGTTTTTATTTTTTGTTGTCTTTGATTGCAAAAATTAGTGATCTTACTGTCTGTATGTGGGGATAATACCATACAGTTGCTTCAGAAACACAGTTAGTAAAATCACCACATAAAGTAATTCAATGGTTGGTATTGTGTTCTTGGTTACTCAGTAATTTGTTTCCTACAGTCATAATGGTAATTTACAGATGATTGTTGCATTATTTCTTTCACAGACTTTATTGAAGACAAATGCCTTTTCTGTATCAAATACAAGAAATATTGGAAAATATGCTTATTTCATTTATGGGTTCCCCCTACACAAAGAGAATGGATTTGATTACTTCTTTTTTATCTAAATGCAAGCACAAATTATATCAGTGATTCTCTTTGCATTAGTTAAAAGTTCAACTATGATATGAAAAATGGTATGTCTAACTGTGAGAACTTTCTTGAGGGATCTGAAATGAAGTCAGACATCTTAAACTGAAATTTCCCAGAAAGTCATTTATTTTTCTGTT